>NW_028133662.1:0-29939 GCF_964662115.1 Mustela nivalis | reverse complement strand
CAAACCTGAAACGAGTCCTCCCATCCCACAGATTGACGAAAACCAATTGGGTTCGGGCCAAATCCACAGAGAGGAAGATTCGTCCATGGCCCATGAGACCTCCCCAACATTCCACGGCCATCGCTGAAACAAAATCCAGAGACAAAAGCCTGAGCAAGCACCTCAGACTCGCTCATTCTTCATATCCTGAAGAGTTCTTCTCAGGGTTTGTAGATCGGGCGTGCCATACCTACGTCCCCAAACTTAAGCTGAGTTTGTGTTTTCATCTTCTGTCCTCAAAGTCCTGGGCCACACTCCGTCCAGGCTGGGGCCCCTGGAGCCACACATTAGGACTGCCCCCACCCAATCCATGGGAATTCTGCCCATTCCATTGTCAAAAATCGTACAAATTAGGAGTACCCTCCAAAGTCCCTGAGGCCATCCCAATAGTGTAGGTCGCCCGGGAAAAAAAAGGGCAGTTGATACTGGCTGAGCATCTACCTCCACTCATCTACCTCCACTCATACCAAGAAGATTGAACCAGACAGGACCCGAGGCCATTATCGGATCCATTGCTTTGGTTTACAGGCACGTCTCCTCAAAAGCCTGGATTCCAATACCAGCAGAGGGGATTTCCTGAGGCACCCATCACAACAAATCTCGTCTCCACAAGGAAACTTGTGCATGGGAGCTATGCCAAAGCTTAGGAGAATACTTCAGGGTCCCGGTGCCACCTCCCCATTCCAACGCCCTCATGGACACAAACACACGTTAGGACCCATCCTCTGGAAAGTGCATTTCAACTCAGTTACCCCGGTTGCTCCCGCAGATCCATTAGATCTAAACTGTATTGTTGCTAGGAGACAATTGGAAGGCGAGGCGGACTTCCCAGGCATCCATCCTCGAACGGTGCTCTGGAGTCATTCCATATGGGATGTACTGGAGCTTTCCAATAGGTCACAATTCTCCCGCAGAAGGAATCCTTGAAGGGGGCATCCCACATCTCCCAACGTGGAAAAACTCCATGGCCTCGAGATTCCGCTCCCTTCATGAAGGGGCCGTCATGCACAAAAACTCCAACCTGAGCCAACGTCGGATCCTCGCCCTGACTTCAGATGCATGAGATATTGGTTCAGATCTGGAGGGGGTACCTGCCGTGCCCTCACCCTGAATCCGAAGTCTAGCTTGTGTTCTCAGACTTCCGTCCTCACTCTCCTGGCCCCGAAGCCCTCAAGTTTGGCAATTCCGGACCGACAATGAAGCACTCTGCCTGCCCTCTAGAAAAAATTGATTGCCTAATGAGAAGCCCAGGCAGCTTAAATGAGGATAAACCTACACGGCACTCGAATGTACCCAAATTATATAGTCTAACCTGGGCACTAATGCACTGTCTGACACAACCTGAGCCCGGACCTGCTGAACAACACCCAGACAGCTGACCGCACGCTGAGCACATCAGACACGCCATGGCCTTAGGTCATCATCTCTTCCCTACCTCAGTTTTCAGGCTTCAGAACCTAGACCTTATCTCCAATCACTGCCCACGGGTGACTGTGATGCAGAAATCAGAACTCTTCCTGACCCATGGCAAGAAACTTTGTGGTTGGCATGTTGTCCAACGTTCAGTGTAGGAGAAACCAGCATTCACCCTGAGGCCCCGCCCATTCTTGAGTGCGACGAGAGCATAAACACGCATTGTGACCTCAGCGTGAGTCCTGTCCTCTAGTAAGTCCTCTCAGTGGCTGGACCATTAGATGTCATAATGGGCTTGATATGTCCCTAGTCCAAAATTTTTAACCAGATTCCTGGTTGTTCAGTCGCCCCACCCCAGGGCTCTACTCTGGAATCCCTCATTTGGTGGGACATCTGAGGTTGAAAAACAAAATGAAACAGATCGACAACAACAACAAAACGGACTTCTTCCATCCCCAGAATGACCCCAAACTCTTTGGACGGGACCGAACCCGCAGAGAATAAGACTCGTCCATTTCCCATGAAGTCACCCGGCAATTTCACGACCATGAGTGACACGATATCCAGAGACAAAAACTTGAGCAAGAGCCTCAGCTCGCCCTTTTTTCATATCCCGAAGTGTTCTCCTCATGGTCTGTAGATCAGTCCTGCCATACCTATGACCCAAAACATAAGCCGAGTTTGTGTTTTCAGACAACTGTCCAAACAGCTCTGGCCTACACAGCCTACAGGCTCAGGGCCCTGGAGCCAAACCTGAGGACTGTACTTGCCCTCTCCAAGGGAATTGTATGTGCCCATTCCAATGGCCACAACCCTACTAGTAGGATAACCTCCAAAGTCCCTGAGGCCATCCCAATAGTTGTGGCTTCCCAGGACAAACAGGGGCAATCTGAGCCCATCTGAGCACCTACCAGCACTCAGACCCGTAGACTGATGTCCCCAGAGGTAAAAAGGAACGAACAGGCCCCTAGGCACTAATCGGATCCATTGCTTTGTTTTCCAGGCATCTCTCCTCAGAGGCCTGGATTTCAATACCAGCATATGGCTGTTTCTTGACTCACCCATCAGAACAAATCTCATCTACACATGGGAAACATGCACGTTGAAGCTGTGTCAAAGCCTCTGTTTAGGAGAACCCTTCAGGGCCCCAGGGCCACCGCTTTATTCCAAGGTCTCCATAGACACAAAAACATATTAGGACACATCCCCAGGAGAGTCCATTTCAACTCAGCCTCCTCGGTTGCCCCCCACATCCAGCAGATCTAACCTGTCTTGTTGCTTGGAGACAATTGGAATGCGAGGTGGGCTACCCAGCCATCCATCCTTAGAACCCTGCTCGGAGTCGTTGGCCTGGTGCCAACCAACAGGTCTCAATTGTCCTGCAGAGGAATCTTTGCAGTTTGGAGTTTCTCACAACTCCCATCGTGGGAAAACCCCCATGTCCTCGTGATCCAACCCCCTTCAAGAAAGGGCCATCAGGGCAGAAAGTCCAACCTGAGCGATCGTCTGATCCTTGCCCTGACTTCAGATGCACGAGATCTCTATTGAGGTCTGTAGATTGTGCCTGCCATATGCTCACCCAGACACCTAGGCCTAGCTTGGGTTCTCAGACTCCGTCCTCAGACTACTGCCCCACAAGCCCTCCAGTTTGGCAATCGAGAACTACAATGCCGCACTCTGCCTGCCCTATAGATGTAAAATATTGCCCTCAGGGCTACCCCGAAACCCCAAATGAGGATCAAACTGCACGCCATTCGGCTGTACCCCAAACATATAGGCTGACCTGGGCACTATTTCCCCTTCTGACCCAGCCTGAGCCTGGACCTCCTGGTCCCACCCAGACAGCTGGCCGCACACTGAGCACATCGGACCCGCCATGGCCTTAGGTCGTCATCTCTTCCCAATTCCGGTTTTCAGGCTCCAGAACCTAGACCTTATCTCCAACCACTGCCCAGGGTTGAAAATGATGAAGAAATCAGAACTCTTTCCCCATGGCAAGAAACCTTGTGCTTGGCATGTTGTCCAACGTTCAGTATAGTTGAAACAAGCGTGGCCCATGAGGCCCAGCCCATGCATGCGGGCCACATTGGTCACAAACACACATTGTGACCCTCAGCCTGAGCCCAGTCCTCAGGTAAGGCCTCTCAGGCCTATGTGAAGGACAGCATATTGGGCTTGCTATGCCCCTAGGCCCCAATTTTTTAACCATAGTTCGGGTTGTCCCTTCACTCTTCACCAGGGCTCTGCTTTGGAATCCCTCTTTTGGTGGGACACCTGAGATAACAAACCTGAAAGGAGTCCTCCCATCCCACAGATTGACGAAAAACAATTGGGATCGGGCCAAATCCACAGAGAGGAAGATTCGTCCATGGCCCATGAGTCCTCCCCAACATTCCACGGCCATCGCTGAAACAAAATCCAGAGACAAAAGCCGAGCAAGCGCCTCAGACTCGCTCATTCTTCATACCCTGAAGAGTTCTTCTCACGGTTTGTAGATCGGGCGTGCCATACCTACGTCCCCAAACTTAAGCTGAGTTTGTGTTTTTAGTCTTCTGTCCTCAAAGCCCTGGGCCACACTCCCTCCAGGCTGGGGCCCCTGGAGCCACACATTAGGACTGCCCCCACCCAATTCAGGGAATTCTGCCCATTTCATTGTCAAAAATCATACAAATTAGGGGAAGCCTCCAAAGTCCCTGAGGCCATCCCAATAGTGTCGGTCGCCCGGGACAAAAAAGGGTGGTTGATACCGGCTGAGCATCTACCTCCACTCATCTACCTCCACTCATACCAAGAAGATTGAACCAGACAGGACCCGAGGCCATTATCGGATCCATTGCTTTGGTTTACAGGCATGTCTCCTCAAAAGCCTGGATTCCAATACCAGCAGAGGGGATTTCCTGAGGCACCCATCACAACAAATCTCGTCTCCACAAGGAAACTTGTGCATGGGAGCTATGCCAATGCTTAGAGAATACTTCAGGGTCCCGGTGCCACCACCCCATTCCAACGCCCTCATGGACACAAACACACGTTAGGACCCATCCTCTGGAAAGTGCATTTCAACTCAGTTACCTCGGTTGCTCCCGCAGATCCATTAGATCTAAACTGTATTGTTGCTAGGAGACAATTGGAAGGCGAGGCGGACTTCACAGGCATCCATCCTCGAACGGTGCTCTGGAGTCATTCCATATGGGATGTCCTGGAGCTTTCCAATAGGTCACAATTGTCCCGCAGAAGGATTCCTTGAAGGGGGCATCCCACATCTCCCAACGTGGAAAACCTCCATGGCCTCGAGATTCCGCTCCCTTCATGAAGGGGCCGTCATGCACAGAAACTCCAACCAGAGCCAACGTCGGATCCTCGCCCTGACTTCAGATGCATGAGATATTGGTTCAGATCTGCAGGGGGTACATGCCGTGCCCTAACCCTGAATCCGAAGTCTAGCTTGTGTTCTCAGACTTCCGTCCTCACTCTCCTGGCCCCGAAGCCCTAAGGTTTGGCAATTCCGGACCGACAATGAAGCGCTCTGCCTGCCCTCTAGAAAAAATATATTGCCTAATAAGCTGCCCAGGCAGCTTAAATGAAGATATACCTACACGGCACTCGAATGTACCCAAATTATATAGTCTAACCTGGGCACTAATGCACTGTCTGACACAACCTGAGTCCGGACCTGCTGACCAACACCCAGACAGCTGACCGCAAGCTGAGCACATCAGACCCGCCATGGCCTTAGGTCATCATCTCTTCCCTACCTAAGTTTTCAGGCTTCAGAACCTAGACCTTAACTCCAATCACTGCCCACGGGTGACTGTGATGCAGAAATCAGAACTCTTCCCGACCCATGGCAAGAAACCTTGTGGTTGGAATGTTGTCCAACGTTCAGTGTAGGAGAAACCAGCCTTCACCCTGAGGCCCCGCCCATTTTTGAGTGCGACGAGAGCATAAACACGCCTTGTGACCTCAGCGTGAGTCCTGTCCTCTAGTAAGTCCTCTCAGTGGCTGGACCATTAGATGTTATAATGGGCTTGACATGTCCCTAGTCCCCAATTTTTAACCAGATTTCTGGTTGTCCAGTCGCCCCACCCCAGGGCTCTACTCTGGAATCCCTCATTTGGTGGGACATCTGAGGTTGAAAAACAAAATGAAACAAATCGACAACAACAAAAAAACGGACTTCTTCCATCCCCAGAATGACCCCAAACTCTTTGGACGGGACCGAACCCCCAGAGAGTAAGACTCGTCCATTTCCCATGAAGTCACCGGGCAATTTCACGACCATGAGTGACACGATATCCAGAGACAAAAACTTGAGCAAGAGCCTCACACTCGCCCTTTTTTCATATCTGGAAGTGTTCTGCTCATGGTCTGTAGATCAGTCCTGCCATACCTATGACCCAAAACATAAGCCGAGTTTGTGTTTTCAGACAACTGTCCAAACAACTCTGGCCTACACACCCTACAGGCTCAGGGCCCTGGAGCCAAACCTGAGGACTGTACTTGCCCTCTCCAAGGGAATTGTATGTGCCCATTCCAATGGCCACAACCCTACTAGTAGGATAACGTCCAAGTCCCTGAGGCCATCCCAATAGTTGTGGCTTCCCAGGACAAACAGGGGCAATCTGAGCCAATCTGAGCACCTACCAGCACTCAGACCCGTAGACTGATGTCCCCAGAGGTAAAAAGGAAAGAACAGGCCCCTAGGCACTAATCGGATCCATTGCTTTGGTTTCCAGGCATCTCACCTCAGAGGCCTGGATTTCAATACCATCATATGGCTGTTTCTTGACTCACCCATCAGAAGAAATCTCATCTACACATGGGAAACATGCACGTTGGAGCTGTGTCAAAGCCTCTGTTTAGGAGAACCCTTCAGGGCCCCAGGGCCACCGCTTCTTTCCAAGGTCTCCATAGACACAAAAACATATTAGGACACATCCACAGGAGAGTCCATTTCAACTCAGCCTCCTCGGTTGCCCCCCACATCCAGCAGATCTAACCTGTTTTGTTGCTTGGAGACAATTGGAATGCGAGGTGGGCTACCCAGCCATCCATCCTTAGAACCCTGCTCGGAATAGTTGGCCTGGAGCCAACCAGCAGGTCTCAATTGTCCTGCAGAAGAATCTTTCAGTTTGGAGCTTCTCACAACTCCCATCGTGGGAAAACACCCATGTCCTCGTGATCCAACCCCCTTCAAGAAAGGGCCATCAGGGCAGAAAGTCCAACCTGAGCGATCGTCTGATCCTTGCCCTGACTTCAGATGCACGAGATCTCTATTGAGGTCTGTAGATTGTGCCTGCCATATCCTCACCCAGACACCTAGGCCTAGCTTGGGTTCTCAGACTCCGTCCTCAGACTACTGGCCCACAAGCCCTCCAGTTTGGCAATCCAGAACTACAATGCCGCACTCTCCTGCCCTACAGAAGTAAAACATTACCCTCAGGGCTACCCCGAAACCGCAAATGAGGATCAACCTGCACGCCATTCGGCTGTACCCCAAACATATAGGCTGACCTGGGCACTATTTCCCCTTCTGACCCAGCCTGAGCCTGGACCTCCTGGTCCCACCCAGACAGCTGGCCGCACACTGAGCACATCGGACACGCCATGGCCTTAGGTCGTCATCTCTTCCCAACTGCGGTTTTCTGGCTCCAGAACCTAGACCTTATTTCCAACCACTGCCCAGGGTTGAAAATGATGGAGAAATCAGAACTCTTTCCCCATGGCAAGAAACCTTGTGCTTGGCATGTTGCCCAACGTTCACTGTAGTTGAAACAAGCGTGGCCCATGAGGCCCAGCCCATGCTTGCGGGCCACATTGCTCACAAACACACATTGTGACCCTCAGCCTGAGCCCAGTCCTCAGGTAAGGCCTCTCAGGGCCTATATGAAGAGACAGCATATTGGGCTTGCCATGCCCCTAGGCCCCAATTTTTAACCATAGTTCGGGTGGTCCCTTCACTCTTTCCCAGGGCTCTGCTTTGGAATTCCTCTTTTGGTGGGACACCTGAGGTAACAAACCTGAAAGGAGTCCTCCCATCCCACATATTGACGAAAAACAATTGGGATCGGGACAAATTAACAGAGAGGAAGATTCGTCCATGGCCCATGAGACCTCCCCAACATTCCACGGCCATCGCTGAAACAAAATCCAGAGACAAAAGCCTGAGCAAGCGCCTCAGACTCGCTCATTCTTCATATCCTGAAGAGTTCTTCTCATGGTTTGTAGATCGGGCGTGCCATACCTACGTCCCCAAACTTAAGCTGAGTTTGTGTTTTTAGTCTTCTGTCCTCAAAGTCCTGGGCCACACTCCCTCCAGGCTGGGGCCCCTGGAGCCACACATTAGGACTGACCCCACCCAATCCATGGGAATTCTGCCCATTCCATTGTCAAAAATCGTACAAATTAGGAGAACCCTCCAAAGTCCCTGAGGCCATCCCAATAGTGTCGGTCGCCCGGGACAAAAAAGGGCGGTTGATACCGGCTGAGCATCTACGTCCACTCATCTACCTCCACTCATACCAAGAAGATTGAACCAGACAGGACCCGAGGCCATTATCGGATCCATTGCTTTGGTTTACAGGCATGTCTCCTCAAAAGCCTGGATTCCAATACCAGCAGAGGGGATTTTCTGAGGCACTCATCAGAACAAATCTCGTCTCCACAAGGAAACTTGTGCATGGTAGCTAAGCCAAAGCTTAGGAGAATACTTCAGGGTCCCGGTGCCACCTCCCCATTCCAAGGCCCTCATGGACACAAACACACGTTAGGACCCATCCTCTGGAAAGTGCATTTCAACTCAGCCACCCCTGTTGCTCCCGCAGATCCATTAGATCTAAACTGTCTTGTTGCTAGGAGACAATTGGAAGGCGAGGCGGACATCCCAGGCATTCATCCTGGAACGGTGCTCTGGAGTCATTCCATATGGGATGTCCTGGAGCTGTCCAACAGGTCTCAATTGTCCCGCAGAAGGAATCCTTGAAGGGGGCATCCCACATCTCCCAACGTGGAAAACCTCCATGGCCTCGAGATTCCACTCCCTTCATGAAGGGGCCGTCATGCACAGAAACTCCAACCTGAGCCAACGTCGGATCCTCGCCCTGACTTCAGATGCATGAGATATTGGTTCAGATCTGCAGGAGGTACCTGCCGTGCCCTCACCCTGATTCCGAAGTCTAGCTTGTGTTCTCAGACTTCCGTCCTCACTCTCCTGACCCCGAAGCCCTCAAGTTTGGCAATTCCGGACCGACAATGAAGCACTCTGCCTGCCCTCTAGATAAAATATATTGCCTAATGAGCAGCCCAGGCAGCTTAAATGAGGATAAACCTACACGGCACTCGAATGTACCCAAATTATATAGTCTAACCTGGGCACTAATGCACTGTCTGACACAACCTGAGCCCGGACCTGCTGACCAACACCCAGACAGCTGACCGCACGCTGAGCACATCAGACCCGCCATGGCCTTAGGTCATCATCTCTTCGCTACCTCAGTTTTCAGGCTTCAGAACCTAGACCTTATCTCCAATCACTGCCCACGGGTGACTGTGATGCAGAAATCAGAACTCTTCCTGACCCATGGCAAGAAACCTTGTGGTTGGCATGTTGTCCAACGTTCAGTGTAGGAGAAACCAGCATTCACCCTGAGGCCCCGCCCATTCTTGAGTGCGACGAGAGCATAAACACGCATTGTGACCTCAGCGTGAGTCCTATCCTCTAGTAAGTCCTCTCAGTGGCTGGACCATTAGATGTCATAATGGGTTTGACATGTCCCTAGTCCCCAATTTTTAACCAGATTTCTGGTTGTCCAGTCGCCCCACCCCAGGGCTCTACTCTGGAATCCCTCATTTGGTGGGACATCTGAGGTTGAAAAACAAAATGAAACAAATCGACAACAACAACAAAAAAACGGACTTCTTCCATCCCCAGAATGACCCCAAACTCTTTGGACGGGACCGAACCCCCACAGAGTAAGACTCGTCCATTTCCCATGATGTCACCCGGCAATTTCACGACCATGAGTGACACGATATCCAGAGACAAAAACTTGAGCAAGAGCCTCACACTCGCCCTTTTTTCATATCCCGAAGCGTTCTCCTCTTGGTCTGTAGATCAGTCCTGCCATACCTATGACCCAAAACATAAGCCGAGTTTGTGTTTTCAGACAACTGTCCAAACAGCTCTGGCCTACACACCCTACAGGATCAGGGCCCTGGAGCCAAACCTGAGGACTGTACTTGCCCTCTCCAAGGGAATTGTATGTGCCCATTCCAAAGGCCACAACCCTACTAGTAGGATAACCTCCAAAGTCCCTGAGGCCATCCCAATAGATGTGGCTTCCCAGGACAAATAGGGGCAATCTGAGCCCATCTGAGCACCTACCTGCACTCAGACCCGTAGACTGATGTCCCCAGAGGTAAAAAGGAACGAACAGGCCCCTAGGCACTAATCGGATCCATTGCTTTGGTTTCCAGGCATCTCTCCTCAGAGGCCTGGATTTCAATACCAGCATATGGCTGTTTCTTGACTCACCCATCTAACAAATCTCATCTACACTTGGGAAACATGCACGTTGGAGCTGTGTCAAAGCCTCTGTTTAGGAGAACCCTTCAGGGCCCCAGGGCCACCGCTTCATTCCAAGGTCTCCATAGACACAAAAACATATTAGGACACATACACAGGAGAGTCCATTTCAACTCAGCCTCCTCGGTTGCCCCCCACATCCAGCAGATCTAACCTGTCTTGTTGCTTGGAGACCATTGGAATGCGAGGTGGGCTACCCAGCCATCCATCCTTAGAACCCTGCTCGGAATCGTTGGTCTGGAGCCAACCAACAGGTCTCAATTGTCCTGCATTAGAATCTTTGCAGTTTGGAGCTTCTCACAACTCCCATCGTGGGAAAACCCCCATGTCCTCGTGATCCAACCCCCTTCAAGAAAGGGCCATCAGGGCAGAAAGTCCAACCTGAGCGATCGTCTGATCCTTGCCCTGACTTCAGATGCACGAGATCTCTATTGAGGTCTGTAGATTGTGCCTGCCATATCCTCACCCAGGAACCTAGGCTTAGCTTGGGTTCTCAGACTCCGTCCTCAGACTACTGGCCCACAGGCCCAACATTTTGGCAATCCAGAACTACAATGCCGCACTCTGCCTGCCCTACAGAAGTAAAATATTGCCCTCAGGGCTACCCCGAATCCCCAAATGAGGATCAACCTGCACGCCATTCGGCTGTACCCCAAACATATAGGCTGACCTGGGCACTATTTCCCCTTCTGACCCAGCCTGAGCCTGGACCTCCTGGTCCCACCCAGACAGCTGGCCGCACACTGAGCACATCGGACCCGCCATGGCCTTAGGTCGTCAATCTTCCCAACTGCGGTTTTCAGGCTCCAGAACCTAGACCTTATCTCCAACCACTGCTCAGGGTTGAAAATGATGCAGAAATCAGAACTCTTTCCCCATGGCAAGAAAACTTGTGGTTGGCATGTTGTCCAATGTTCAGTGTAGTTTAAACAAGCGTGGCCCATGAGGCCCAGCCCATGCTTGCGGACCACATTGGTCACAAACACACATTGTGACCCTCAGCCTGAGCCCAGTCCTCAGGTAAGGCCTCTCATGGCCTATATGAAGAGACAGCATATTGGGCTTGCCATGCCCCTAGGCCCCAATTTTTAACCATAGTTCGGGTTGTCCCTTCACTCTTCCCCAGGGCTCTGCTTTGGAATTCCTCTTTTGGTGGGACACCTGAGGTAACAAACCTGAAAGGAGTCCTCCCATTTCACAGATTGACGAAAACCAATTGGGTTCGGGCCAAATCCACAGAGAGGAAGATTCGTCCATGGCCCATGAGACCTCCCCAACATTCCTCGGCCATCGCAGAAACAAAATCCAGAGAAAAAAGCCTGAGCAAGCGCCTCAGACTCGCTCATTCTTCATATTATGAAGAGTTCTTCTCATGGTTTGTAGATCGGGCGTGCCATACCTACGTCCCCAAACTTAAGCTGAGTTTGTGTTTTCAGTCTTCTGTCCTCAAAGTCCTGGGCCACACTCCCTCCAGGCTGGGGCCCCTGGAGCCACACATTAGGACTGCCCCCACCCAATCCATGGGAATTCTGCCCATTCCATTGTCAAAAATCGTGCAAATTAGGAGAACCCTCCAAAGTCCCTGAGGCCATCCCAATAGTGTAGGTCGCCCGGGACAAAACATGGGCGGTTGATACCGGCTGAGCATTTACCTGAACTAATCTACCTCCACTCATCTACCTCCACACATACCAAGAAATTTGAACCAGACAGAACCCGAGGCCATTATCGGATCCATTGCTTTGGTTTACAGGCATGTCTCCTCAAAAGCCTGGATTCCAATACCAGCAGAGGGGATTTCCTGAGGCACCCATCAGAACAAATCTCGTCTCCACAAGGAAACTTGTGAATGGGTGGTATGCCAAAGCTTAGGAGAATACTTCAGGGTCCCGGTGCCACCTCCCCATTCCAAGGCCCTCATGGACACAAACACACGTTAGGACCCATCCTCTGAAAAGTGCATTTCAACTCAGCCACCCCGGTTGCTCCCGCAGATCCATTAGATCTAAACTGTCTTGTTGCTAGGAGACAATTGGAAGGCGAGGCGGACTTCCCAGGCATCCATCCTCGAAAGGTGCTCTGGAGTCATTCCATATGGGATGTCCTGGAGCTGTCCAACAGGTCTCAATTGTCCCGCAGAAGGAATCCTTGAAGGGGGCATCCCACATCTCCCAACGTGGAAAACCTCCATGGCCTCGAGATTCCGCTCCCTTCATGAAGGGGCCATCATGCACAGAAAGTCCAACCTGAGCCAACGTCGGATCCTCGCCCTGACTTCAGATGCATGAGATATTGGTTCAGATCTGCAGGGGGTACCTGCCGTGCCCTCACCCTGAATCCGAAGTCTAGCTTGTGTTCTCATACTTCCGTCCTCACTCTCCTGGCCCCGAAGCCCTCAAGTTTGGCAATTCCGGACCGACAATGAAGCACTCTGCCTGCCCTCTAGATAAAATATATTGCCTAATGAGCAGCCCAGGCAGCTTAAATGAGGATAAACCTACACGGCACTCGAATGTACCCAAATTATATAGTCTAACCTGGGCACTAATGCACTGTCTGAATCAACCTAGGCCCGGACCTGCTGACCAACAACCAGACAGCTGACCGCACGCTGAGCACATCAGACCCGCCATGTCCTTAGGTCATCATCTCTTCCCTACCTCAGTTTTCAGACTTCAGAACCTAGACCTTATCTCCAATCACTGCCCACGGGTGACTGTGATGCAGAAATCAGAACTCTTCCTGACCCATGGCAAGAAACCTTGTGGTTGGCATGTTGTCCAACGTTCAGTGTAGGAGAAAACAGCATTCACCCTGAGGCCCCGCCCATTCTTGAGTGCGACGAGAGCATAAACACGCATTGTACCTCAGCGTGAGTCCTGTCCTCTAGTAAGTCCTCTCAGTGGCTGGACCATTAGATGTCATAATGGGCTTGACATGTCCCTAGTCCCCAATTTTTAACCAGATTTCTGGTTGTCAGTCGCCCCACCCCAGGGCTCTACTCTGGAATCCCTCATTTGGTGGGACATCTGAGGTTGAAAAACAAAATGAAACAAATCGACAACAACAACAACAAAAAAACGGACTTCTTCCATCCCCAGAATGACCCCAAACTCTTTGGACGGGACCGAATCCCCAGAGAGTAAGACTCGTCCATTTCCCATGAAGTCACCCGGCAATTTCACGACCATGAGTGACACGATATCCAGAGACAAAAACTTGAGCAAGAGCCTCACACTCGCCCTTTCTTATATCCCGAAGTGTTCTCCTCATGGTCTGTAGATCAGTCCTGCCATACCTATGACCCAAAACATAAGCCGAGTTTGTGTTTTCAGACAACTGTCCAAACAGCTCTGGCCTACACACCCTACAGGCTCAGGGGCCTGGAGCCAAACCTGAGGACTGTACTTGCCCTCTCCAAGGGAATTGTATGTGCCCATTCCAATGGCCACAACCCTACTAGTAGGATAACCTCCAAAGTCCCTGAGGCCATCCCAATAGTTGTGGCTTCCCAGGACAAACAGGGGCAATCTGAGCCCATCTGAGCACCTACCTGCACTCAGACCCGTAGACTGATGTCCCCAGAGGTAAAAAGGAACGAACAGGCCCCTAGGCACTAATCGGATCCATTGCTTTGGTTTCCAGGCATCTCTCCTCAGAGGCCTGGATTTCAATACCAGCATATGGCTGTTTCTTGACTCACCCATCGGAACAAATCTCATCTACACATGGGAAACATGCACGTTGGAGCTGTGTCAAAGCCTCTGTTTAGTAGAACCCTTCAGGGCCCCAGGGCCACCGCTTCATTCCAAGGTCTCCATAGACACAAAAACATATTAGGACACATCCACAGGAGAGTCCATTTCAACTCAGCCTCCTCGGTTGCCCCCCACATCCAGCAGATCTAACCTGTCTTGTTGCTTGGAGACAATTGGAATGCGAGGTGGGCCTCCCAGCCATCCATCCTTAGAACCCTGCTCGGAATCGTGGGCCTGGAGCCAATCAACAGGTCTCAATTGTCCTGCAGAAGAATCTTTGCAGTTTGGATCTTCTCACAACTCCCATCGTGGGAAAACCCCCATGTCTTCGTGATCCAACCCCCTTCAAGAATGGGCCATCAGGGCAGAAAGTCCAACCTGAGTGATCGTCTGATACTTGCCCTGACTTCAGATGCACGAGATCTCTATTGAGGTCTGTAGATTGTGCCTGCCATATCCTCACCCAGAAACCTAGGCCTAGCTTGGGTTCTCAGACTCCGTCCTCAGACTACTGGCCCACAAGCCCTCCAGTTTGGCAATCCAGAACTACAATGCCGCACTCTGCCTGCCCAACAGAAGTAAAACATTGCCCTCAGGGCTACCCCGAAACCCCAAATGAGGATCAACCAGCACGCCATTCGGCTGTACCCCAAACATATAGGCTGACCTGGGCACTATTTCCCCTTCTGACCCAGCCTGAGCCTGGACCTCCTGGTCCCACCCAGACAGCTGGCCGCACACTGAGCACATCGGGCCCGCCATGGCCTTAGGTCGTCATCACTTCCCAACTGCGGTTTTTTAGGTTCCAGAACCTAGATCTTATCTCCAACCACTGCCCAGGGTTGAAAATGATGCAGAAATCAGATCTCTTTCCCCATGGCAAGAAACCTTGTGCTTGGCATGTTGTCCAACGTTCAGTGTAGTTGAAACAAGCGTGGCCCATGAGGCCCAGCCCATGCTTGCGGGCCACATTGGTCACAAACACACATTGTGACCCTCAGCCTTAGCCATTCCTCAGGTAACGCCTCTCAGGGCCTATATGAAGAGACAGCATATTGGGCTTGCCATGCCCCTAGGCCCCAATTTTTAACCATAGTTTGGGTTGTCCCTTCACTCTTCCCCAGGGCTCTGCTTTGGAATTCCTCTTTTGGTGGGACACCTGAGGTAACAAACCTGAAAGGAGTCCTCCCATCCCACAGATTGACAAATAACAATTGGGATCGGGCCAATTCCACAGAGAAGAAGATTCGTCCATGGCCCATGAGACCTCCCCAACATTCCACGGCCATCACTGAAACAAAATCCAGAGACAAAAGCCTGAGCAAGCGACTCAGATTCGCTAATTCTTCATATCCTGAAGAGTTCTTCTCATGGTTTGTAGATCGGGCGTGCCATACCTACGTCCCCAAACTTAAGCTGAGTTTGTGTTTTCAGTCTTCTGTCCTCAAAGTCCTGGGCCACACTCCCTCCAGGCTGTGGTTCCTGGAGCCACATATTAGGACTGCCCCCACCCAATCCTTGGCAATTCTGCCCATTCCATTGTCAAACATCGTACAAATTAGGAGAACCCTCCAAAGTCCCTGAGGCCATCCCAATAGTGTCGGTCGCCCGGGACAAAAAAGGGTGGTTGATACCGGCTGAGCATCTACCTCCACTCATCTACCTCCACTCATACCAAGAAGATTGAACCAGACAGGACCCGAGGCCATTATCGGATCCATTGCTTTGGTTTACAGGCATGTCTCCTCAAAATCCTGGATTCCAATACTAGCAGAGGGGATTTCCTGAGGCACCCATCAGAACAAATCTCGTCTCCACAGGGAAACTTGTGCATGGGAGCTATGCCAAAGCTTAGGAGAATACTTCAGGGTCCCGGTGCCACCTCCAAATTCCAAGGCCCTCATGGACACAAACACACGTTAGGACCCATCCTCTGGAAAGTGCATTTCAACTCAGCCACCCCGGTTGCTCCCGCAGATCCATTAGATCTAAACTGTCTTGTTGCTAGGAGACAATTGGAAGGCGAGGCGGACTTCCCAGGCATCCATCCTCGAAAGGTGCTCTGGAGTCATTCCATATGGGATGTCCTGGAGCTGTCCAACAGGTCTCAATTGTCCCGCAGAAGGAATCCTTGAAGGGGGCATCCCACATCTCCCAACGTGGAAAACCTCCATGGCCTCGAGATTCCGCTCCCTTCATGAAGGGGCCATCATGCACAGAAAGTCCAACCTGAGCCAACGTCGGATCCTCGCCCTGACTTCAGATGCATGAGATATTGGTTCAGATCTGCAGGGGGTACCTGCCGTGCCCTCACCCTGAATCCGAAGTCTAGCTTGTGTTCTCAGACTTCCGTCCTCACTCTCCTGGCCCCGAAGCCCTCAAGTTTGGCAATTCCGGACCGACAATGAAGCACTCTGCCTGCCCTCTAGAAAAAATATATTGCCTAATGAGCAGCCCAGGCAGCTTAAATGAGGATAAACCTACACGGCACTCGAATGTACCCAAATTATATAGTCTAACCTGGGCACTAATGCACTGTCTGACACAACCTGAGCCCGGACCTGCTGACCAACACCCAGACAGCTGACCGCACGCTGAGCACATCAGACCCGCCATGGCCTTAGGTCATCATCTCTTCCCTACCTCAGTTTTCAGGCTTCAGAACCTAGACCTTATCTCCAATCACTGCCCACGGGTGACTGTGATGCAGAAATCAGAACTCTTCCTGACCCATGGCAAGAAACTTTGTGGTTGGCATGTTGTCCAAAGTTCAGTGTAGGAGAAACCAGCATTCACCCTGAGGCCCCGCCCATTTTTGAGTGCGACGAGAGCATAAACACGCATTGTGACCTCAGCGTGAGTCCTGTCCTCTAGTAAGTCCTCTCAGTGGCTGGACCATTAGATGTCATAATGGGCTTGACATGTCCCTAGTCCCCAATTTTTAACCAGATTTCTGGTTGTCCAGTCGCCCCGCCCAGGGCTCTACTCTGGAATCCCTCATTTGGTGGGACATCTGAGGTTGAAAAACAAAATGAAACAAATCGACAACAACAACAAAAAAACGGACTTCTTCCATTCCCAGAATGACCCCAAACTCTTTGGACGGGACCGAACCCCCAGAGAGTAAGACTCGTCCATTTCCCATGAAGTCACCTGGCAATTTCACGACCATGAGTGACACGATATCCAGAGACAAAAACTTGAGCAAGAGCCTCACACTCGCCCTTTTTTCATATCCCGAAGTGTTCTCCTCATGGTCTGTAGATCAGTCCTGCCATACCTATGACCCAAAACATAAGCCGAGTTTGTGTTTTCAGACAACTGTCCAAACACCTCTGGCCTACACACCCTACAAGCTCAGGGCCCTGGAGCCAAACCTGAGGACTGTACTTGCCCTCTCCAAGGGAATTGTATGTGCCCATTCCAATGGCCAAAACCCTAATAGTAGGATTACCTCCAAAGTCCCTGAGGCCATCTCAATAGTTGTGGCTTCCCAAGACAAACAGGAGCAATCTGAGCCCATCTGAGCACCTACCTGCACTCAGACCCGTAGACTGATGTCCCCAGAGGTAAAAAGGAACGAACAGGCCCCTAGGAACTAATCGGATCCATTGCTTTGGTTTCCAGGCATCTCTCCTCAGAGGCCTGGATTTCAATACCAGCATATGGCTGTTTCTTGACTCACCCATCGGAGCAAATCTCATCTACACATGGGAAACATGCACGTTGGAGCTGTGTCAAAGCCTCTGTTTAGGAGAACCCTTCAGGGCCCCAGGGCCACCGCTTCATTCCAAGGTCTCCATAGACACAAAAACATATAAGGACACATCCACAGGAGAGTCCATTTCAACTCAGCCTCCTCGGTTGCCCCCCACATCCAGCAGATCTAACCTGTCTTGTTGCTTGGAGACAATTGGAATGCGAGGTGGGCTACCCAGCCATCCATCCTTAGAACCCTGCTCGGAATCGTTGGCCTGGAGCCAACCTACAGGTCTCAATTGTCCTGCAGAAGAATCTTTGCAGTTTGGAGCTTCTCACAACTCCCATCGTGGGAAAACCCCCATGTCCTCGTGATCCAACCCCCTTCAAGAAAGGGCCATCAGGGCAGAAAGTCCAACCTGAGCGATCGTCTGATCCTTGCCCTGACTTCAGATGCACGAGATCTCTATTGAGGTCTGTAGATTGTGCCTGCCATATCCTCACCCAGAAACCTAGGCCTAGCTTGGGTTCTCAGACTCCGTCCTCAGACTACTGGCCCACAAGCCCTCCAGTTTGGCAATCCAGAACTACAATGCCGCACTCTGCCTGCCCTACAGAAGTAAAACATTGCCCTCAGGGCTACCCCGAAACCCCAAATGAGGATCAACCAGCACGCCATTCGGCTGTACCCCAAACATATAGGCTGACCTGGGCACTATTTCCCCTTCTGACCCAGCCTGAGCCTGGACCTCCTGGTCCCACCCAGACAGCTGGCCGCACACTGAGCACATCGGACCCGCCATGGCCTTAGGACGTCATCTCTTCCCAACTGCGGTTTTCAGGCTCCAGAACCTAGACCTTATCTCCAACCACTGCCCAGGGTTGAAAATGATGCAGAAATCAGAACTCTTTCCCCATGGCAAGAAACCTTGTGGTTGGCATGTTGTCCAACGTTCAGTGTAGTTGAAACAAGCGTGGCCCATGAGGCCCAGCCCATGCTTGCGGGCCACATTGGTCACAAACACACATTGTGACCCTCAACCTGAGCCCAGTCCTCAGGTAAGGCCTCTCAGGGCCTATATGAAGAGACAGCATATTGGGCTTGCCATGCCCCTAGGCCCCAATTTTTAACCATAGTTCGGGTTGTCCCTTCACTCTTCCCCAGGGCTCTGCTTTGGAATTCCTCTTTTGGTGGGACACCTGAGGTAACAAACCTGAAAGGAGTCCTCCCATCCCACAGATTGACAAATAACAATTGGGATCGGGCCAAATCCACAGAGAAGAAGATTCGTCCATGGCCCATGAGACCTCCCCAACATTCCACGGCCATCACTGAAACAAAATCCAGAGACAAAAGCCTGAGCAAGCGACTCAGATTCGCTAATTCTTCATATGCTGAAGAGTTCTTCTCATGGTTTGTAGATCGGGCGTGCCATACCTACGTCCCCAAACTTAAGCTGAGTTTGTGTTTTCAGTCTTCTGTCCTCAAAGTCCTGGGCCACACTCCCTGCAGGCTGGGGCCCCTGGAGCCACACATTAGGACTGCCCCCACCCAATCCATGGCAATTCTGCCCATTCCATTGTCAAACATCGTACAAATTAGGAGAACCCTCCAAAGTCCCTGAGGCCATCCCAATAGTGTCGGTCGCCCGGGACAAAAAAGGGTGGTTGATACCGGCTGAGCATCTACCTCCACTCATCTACCTCCACTCATACCAAGAAGATTGAACCAGACAGGACCCGAGGCCATTATCGGATCCATTGCTTTGGTTTACAGGCATGTCTCCTCAAAAGCCTGGATTCCAATACCAGCAGAGGGGATTTCCTGAGGCACCCATCAGAACAAATCTCGTCTCCACAAGGAAACTTGTGCATGGGAGCTATGCCAAAGCTTAGGAGAATACTTCAGGGTCCCGGTGCCACCTCCAAATTCCAAGGCCCTCATGGACACAAACACACGTTAGGACCCATCCTCTGGAAAGTGCATTTCAACTCAGCCACCCCGGTTGCTCCCGCAGATCCATTAGATCTAAACTGTCTTGTTGCTAGGAGACAATTGGAAGGCGAGGCGGACTTCCCAGGCATCCATCCTCGAACGGTGCTCTGGAGTCATTCCATATGGGATGTCCTGGAGCTGTCCAACAGGTCTCAATTGTCCCGCAGAAGGAATCCTTGAAGGGGGCATCCCACATCTCCCAACGTGGAAAACCTCCATGGCCTCGAGATTCCGCTCCCTTCATGAAGGGGCCATCATGCACAGAAAGTCCAACCTGAGCCAACGTCGGATCCTCGCCCTGACTTCAGATGCATGAGATATTGGTTCAGATCTGCAGGGGGTACCTGCCGTGCCCTCACCCTGAATCCGAAGTCTAGCTTGTGTTCTCAGACTTCCGTCCTCACTCTCCTGGCCCCGAAGCCCTCAAGTTTGGCAATTCCGGACCGACAATGAAGCACTCTGCCTGCCCTCTAGAAAAAATATATTGCCTAATGAGCAGCCCAGGCAGCTTAAATGAGGATAAACCTACACGGCACTCGAATGTACCCAAATTATATAGTCTAACCTGGGCACTAATGCACTGTCTGACACAACCTGAGCCCGGACCTGCTGACCAACACCCAGACAGCTGACCGCACGCTGAGCACATCAGACCCGCCATGGCCTTAGGTCATCATCTCTTCCCTACCTCAGTTTTCAGGCTTCAGAACCTAGACCTTATCTCCAATCACTGCCCACGGGTGACTGTGATGCAGAAATCAGAACTCTTCCTGACCCATGGCAAGAAACCTTGTGGTTGGCATGTTGTCCAAAGTTCAGTGTAGGAGAAACCAGCATTCAACCTGAGGCCCCGCCCATTTTTGAGTGCGACGAGAGCATAAACACGCATTGTGACCTCAGCGTGAGTCCTGTCCTCTAGTAAGTCCTCTCAGTGGCTGGACCATTAGATGTCATAATGGGCTTGACATGTCCCTAGTCCCCAATTTTTAACCAGATTTCTGGTTGTCCAGTCGCCCCACCCCAGGGCTCTACTCTGGAATCCCTCATTTGGTGGGACATCTGAGGTTGAAAAACAAAATGAAACAAATCGACAACAACAACAAAAAAACGGACTTCTTCCATTCCCAGAATGACCCCAAACTCTTTGGACGGGACCGAACCCCCAGAGAGTAAGACTCGTCCATTTCCCATGAAGTCACCTGGCAATTTCACGACCATGAGTGACACGATATCCAGAGACAAAAACTTGAGCAAGAGCCTCACACTCGCCCTTTTTTCATATCCCGAAGTGTTCTCCTCATGGTCTGTAGATCAGTCCTGCCATACCTATGACCCAAAACATAAGCCGAGTTTGTGTTTTCAGACAACTGTCCAAACACCTCTGGCCTACACACCCTACAAGCTCAGGGCCCTGGAGCCAAACCTGAGGACTGTACTTGCCCTCTCCAAGGGAATTGTATGTGCCCATTCCAATGGCCAAAACCCTAATAGTAGGATTACCTCCAAAGTCCCTGAGGCCATCTCAATAGTTGTGGCTTCCCAAGACAAACAGGAGCAATCTGAGCCCATCTGAGCACCTACCTGCACTCAGACCCGTAGACTGATGTCCCCAGAGGTAAAAAGGAACGAACAGGCCCCTAGGAACTAATCGGATCCATTGCTTTGGTTTCCAGGCATCTCTCCTCAGAGGCCTGGATTTCAATACCAGCATATGGCTGTTTCTTGACTCACCCATCGGAGCAAATCTCATCTACACATGGGAAACATGCACGTTGGAGCTGTGTCAAAGCCTCTGTTTAGGAGAACCCTTCAGGGCCCCAGGGCCACCGCTTCATTCCAAGGTCTCCATAGACACAAAAACATATAAGGACACATCCACAGGAGAGTCCATTTCAACTCAGCCTCCTCGGTTGCCCCCCACATCCAGCAGATCTAACCTGTCTTGTTGCTTGGAGACAATTGGAATGCGAGGTGGGCTACCCAGCCATCCATCCTTAGAACCCTGCTCGGAATCGTTGGCCTGGAGCCAACCTACAGGTCTCAATTGTCCTGCAGAAGAATCTTTGCAGTTTGGAGCTTCTCACAACTCCCATCGTGGGAAAACCCCCATGTCCTCGTGATCCAACCCCCTTCAAGAAAGGGCCATCAGGGCAGAAAGTCCAACCTGAGCGATCGTCTGATCCTTGCCCTGACTTCAGATGCACGAGATCTCTATTGAGGTCTGTAGATTGTGCCTGCCATATCCTCACCCAGAAACCTAGGCCTAGCTTGGGTTCTCAGACTCCGTCCTCAGACTACTGGCCCACAAGCCCTCCAGTTTGGCAATCCAGAACTACAATGCCGCACTCTGCCTGCCCTACAGAAGTAAAACATTGCCCTCAGGGCTACCCCGAAACCCCAAATGAGGATCAACCAGCACGCCATTCGGCTGTACCCCAAACATATAGGCTGACCTGGGCACTATTTCCCCTTCTGACCCAGCCTGAGCCTGGACCTCCTGGTCCCACCCAGACAGCTGGCCGCACACTGAGCACATCGGACCCGCCATGGCCTTAGGACGTCATCTCTTCCCAACTGCGGTTTTCAGGCTCCAGAACCTAGACCTTATCTCCAACCACTGCCCAGGGTTGAAAATGATGCAGAAATCAGAACTCTTTCCCCATGGCAAGAAACCTTGTGGTTGGCATGTTGTCCAACGTTCAGTGTAGTTGAAACAAGCGTGGCCCATGAGGCCCAGCCCATGCTTGCGGGCCACATTGGTCACAAACACACATTGTGACCCTCAACCTGAGCCCAGTCCTCAGGTAAGGCCTCTCAGGGCCTATATGAAGAGACAGCATATTGGGCTTGCCATGCCCCTAGGCCCCAATTTTTAACCATAGTTCGGGTTGTCCCTTCACTCTTCCCCAGGGCTCTGCTTTGGAATTCCTCTTTTGGTGGGACACCTGAGGTAACAAACCTGAAAGGAGTCCTCCCATCCCACAGATTGACAAATAACAATTGGGATCGGGCCAAATCCACAGAGAAGAAGATTCGTCCATGGCCCATGAGACCTCCCCAACATTCCACGGCCATCACTGAAACAAAATCCAGAGACAAAAGCCTGAGCAAGCGACTCAGATTCGCTAATTCTTCATATCCTGAAGAGTTCTTCTCATGGTTTGTAGATCGGGCGTGCCATACCTACGTCCCCAAACTTAAGCTGAGTTTGTGTTTTCAGTCTTCTGTCCTCAAAGTCCTGGGCCACACTCCCTGCAGGCTGGGGCCCCTGGAGCCACACATTAGGACTGCCCCCACCCAATCCATGGCAATTCTGCCCATTCCATTGTCAAACATCGTACAAATTAGGAGAACCCTCCAAAGTCCCTGAGGCCATCCCAATAGTGTCGGTCGCCCGGGACAAAAAAGGGTGGTTGATACCGGCTGAGCATCTACCTCCACTCATCTACCTCCACTCATACCAAGAAGATTGAACCAGACAGGACCCGAGGCCATTATCGGATCCATTGCTTTGGTTTACAGGCATGTCTCCTCAAAAGCCTGGATTCCAATACCAGCAGAGGGGATTTCCTGAGGCACCCATCAGAACAAATCTCGTCTCCACAAGGAAACTTGTGCATGGGAGCTATGCCAAAGCTTAGGAGAATACTTCAGGGTCCCGGTGCCACCTCCAAATTCCAAGGCCCTCATGGACACAAACACACGTTAGGACCCATCCTCTGGAAAGTGCATTTCAACTCAGCCACCCCGGTTGCTCCCGCAGATCCATTAGATCTAAACTGTCTTGTTGCTAGGAGACAATTGGAAGGCGAGGCGGACTTCCCAGGCATCCATCCTCGAACGGTGCTCTGGAGTCATTCCATATGGGATGTCCTGGAGCTGTCCAACAGGTCTCAATTGTCCCGCAGAAGGAATCCTTGAAGGGGGCATCCCACATCTCCCAACGTGGAAAACCTCCATGGCCTCGAGATTCCGCTCCCTTCATGAAGGGGCCATCATGCACAGAAAGTCCAACCTGAGCCAACGTCGGATCCTCGCCCTGACTTCAGATGCATGAGATATTGGTTCAGATCTGCAGGGGGTACCTGCCGTGCCCTCACCCTGAATCCGAAGTCTAGCTTGTGTTCTCAGACTTCCGTCCTCACTCTCCTGGCCCCGAAGCCCTCAAGTTTGGCAATTCCGGACCGACAATGAAGCACTCTGCCTGCCCTCTAGAAAAAATATATTGCCTAATGAGCAGCCCAGGCAGCTTAAATGAGGATAAACCTACACGGCACTCGAATGTACCCAAATTATATAGTCTAACCTGGGCACTAATGCACTGTCTGACACAACCTGAGCCCGGACCTGCTGACCAACACCCAGACAGCTGACCGCACGCTGAGCACATCAGACCCGCCATGGCCTTAGGTCATCATCTCTTCCCTACCTCAGTTTTCAGGCTTCAGAACCTAGACCTTATCTCCAATCACTGCCCACGGGTGACTGTGATGCAGAAATCAGAACTCTTCCTGACCCATGGCAAGAAACCTTGTGGTTGGCATGTTGTCCAAAGTTCAGTGTAGGAGAAACCAGCATTCAACCTGAGGCCCCGCCCATTTTTGAGTGCGACGAGAGCATAAACACGCATTGTGACCTCAGCGTGAGTCCTGTCCTCTAGTAAGTCCTCTCAGTGGCTGGACCATTAGATGTCATAATGGGCTTGACATGTCCCTAGTCCCCAATTTTTAACCAGATTTCTGGTTGTCCAGTCGCCCCACCCCAGGGCTCTACTCTGGAATCCCTCATTTGGTGGGACATCTGAGGTTGAAAAACAAAATGAAACAAATCGACAACAACAACAAAAAAACGGACTTCTTCCATTCCCAGAATGACCCCAAACTCTTTGGACGGGACCGAACCCCCAGAGAGTAAGACTCGTCCATTTCCCATGAAGTCACCTGGCAATTTCACGACCATGAGTGACACGATATCCAGAGACAAAAACTTGAGCAAGAGCCTCACACTCGCCCTTTTTTCATATCCCGAAGTGTTCTCCTCATGGTCTGTAGATCAGTCCTGCCATACCTATGACCCAAAACATAAGCCGAGTTTGTGTTTTCAGACAACTGTCCAAACACCTCTGGCCTACACACCCTACAAGCTCAGGGCCCTGGAGCCAAACCTGAGGACTGTACTTGCCCTCTCCAAGGGAATTGTATGTGCCCATTCCAATGGCCAAAACCCTAATAGTAGGATTACCTCCAAAGTCCCTGAGGCCATCTCAATAGTTGTGGCTTCCCAAGACAAACAGGAGCAATCTGAGCCCATCTGAGCACCTACCTGCACTCAGACCCGTAGACTGATGTCCCCAGAGGTAAAAAGGAACGAACAGGCCCCTAGGAACTAATCGGATCCATTGCTTTGGTTTCCAGGCATCTCTCCTCAGAGGCCTGGATTTCAATACCAGCATATGGCTGTTTCTTGACTCACCCATCGGAGCAAATCTCATCTACACATGGGAAACATGCACGTTGGAGCTGTGTCAAAGCCTCTGTTTAGGAGAACCCTTCAGGGCCCCAGGGCCACCGCTTCATTCCAAGGTCTCCATAGACACAAAAACATATAAGGACACATCCACAGGAGAGTCCATTTCAACTCAGCCTCCTCGGTTGCCCCCCACATCCAGCAGATCTAACCTGTCTTGTTGCTTGGAGACAATTGGAATGCGAGGTGGGCTACCCAGCCATCCATCCTTAGAACCCTGCTCGGAATCGTTGGCCTGGAGCCAACCTACAGGTCTCAATTGTCCTGCAGAAGAATCTTTGCAGTTTGGAGCTTCTCACAACTCCCATCGTGGGAAAACCCCCATGTCCTCGTGATCCAACCCCCTTCAAGAAAGGGCCATCAGGGCAGAAAGTCCAACCTGAGCGATCGTCTGATCCTTGCCCTGACTTCAGATGCACGAGATCTCTATTGAGGTCTGTAGATTGTGCCTGCCATATCCTCACCCAGAAACCTAGGCCTAGCTTGGGTTCTCAGACTCCGTCCTCAGACTACTGGCCCACAAGCCCTCCAGTTTGGCAATCCAGAACTACAATGCCGCACTCTGCCTGCCCTACAGAAGTAAAACATTGCCCTCAGGGCTACCCCGAAACCCCAAATGAGGATCAACCAGCACGCCATTCGGCTGTACCCCAAACATATAGGCTGACCTGGGCACTATTTCCCCTTCTGACCCAGCCTGAGCCTGGACCTCCTGGTCCCACCCAGACAGCTGGCCGCACACTGAGCACATCGGACCCGCCATGGCCTTAGGACGTCATCTCTTCCCAACTGCGGTTTTCAGGCTCCAGAACCTAGACCTTATCTCCAACCACTGCCCAGGGTTGAAAATGATGCAGAAATCAGAACTCTTTCCCCATGGCAAGAAACCTTGTGGTTGGCATGTTGTCCAACGTTCAGTGTAGTTGAAACAAGCGTGGCCCATGAGGCCCAGCCCATGCTTGCGGGCCACATTGGTCACAAACACACATTGTGACCCTCAACCTGAGCCCAGTCCTCAGGTAAGGCCTCTCAGGGCCTATATGAAGAGACAGCATATTGGGCTTGCCATGCCCCTAGGCCCCAATTTTTAACCATAGTTCGGGTTGTCCCTTCACTCTTCCCCAGGGCTCTGCTTTGGAATTCCTCTTTTGGTGGGACACCTGAGGTAACAAACCTGAAAGGAGTCCTCCCATCCCACAGATTGACAAATAACAATTGGGATCGGGCCAAATCCACAGAGAAGAAGATTCGTCCATGGCCCATGAGACCTCCCCAACATTCCACGGCCATCACTGAAACAAAATCCAGAGACAAAAGCCTGAGCAAGCGACTCAGATTCGCTAATTCTTCATATCCTGAAGAGTTCTTCTCATGGTTTGTAGATCGGGCGTGCCATACCTACGTCCCCAAACTTAAGCTGAGTTTGTGTTTTCAGTCTTCTGTCCTCAAAGTCCTGGGCCACACTCCCTGCAGGCTGGGGCCCCTGGAGCCACACATTAGGACTGCCCCCACCCAATCCATGGCAATTCTGCCCATTCCATTGTCAAACATCGTACAAATTAGGAGAACCCTCCAAAGTCCCTGAGGCCATCCCAATAGTGTCGGTCGCCCGGGACAAAAAAGGGTGGTTGATACCGGCTGAGCATCTACCTCCACTCATCTACCTCCACTCATACCAAGAAGATTGAACCAGACAGGACCCGAGGCCATTATCGGATCCATTGCTTTGGTTTACAGGCATGTCTCCTCAAAAGCCTGGATTCCAATACCAGCAGAGGGGATTTCCTGAGGCACCCATCAGAACAAATCTCGTCTCCACAAGGAAACTTGTGCATGGGAGCTATGCCAAAGCTTAGGAGAATACTTCAGGGTCCCGGTGCCACCTCCAAATTCCAAGGCCCTCATGGACACAAACACACGTTAGGACCCATCCTCTGGAAAGTGCATTTCAACTCAGCCACCCCGGTTGCTCCCGCAGATCCATTAGATCTAAACTGTCTTGTTGCTAGGAGACAATTGGAAGGCGAGGCGGACTTCCCAGGCATCCATCCTCGAACGGTGCTCTGGAGTCATTCCATATGGGATGTCCTGGAGCTGTCCAACAGGTCTCAATTGTCCCGCAGAAGGAATCCTTGAAGGGGGCATCCCACATCTCCCAACGTGGAAAACCTCCATGGCCTCGAGATTCCGCTCCCTTCATGAAGGGGCCATCATGCACAGAAAGTCCAACCTGAGCCAACGTCGGATCCTCGCCCTGACTTCAGATGCATGAGATATTGGTTCAGATCTGCAGGGGGTACCTGCCGTGCCCTCACCCTGAATCCGAAGTCTAGCTTGTGTTCTCAGACTTCCGTCCTCACTCTCCTGGCCCCGAAGCCCTCAAGTTTGGCAATTCCGGACCGACAATGAAGCACTCTGCCTGCCCTCTAGAAAAAATATATTGCCTAATGAGCAGCCCAGGCAGCTTAAATGAGGATAAACCTACACGGCACTCGAATGTACCCAAATTATATAGTCTAACCTGGGCACTAATGCACTGTCTGACACAACCTGAGCCCGGACCTGCTGACCAACACCCAGACAGCTGACCGCACGCTGAGCACATCAGACCCGCCATGGCCTTAGGTCATCATCTCTTCCCTACCTCAGTTTTCAGGCTTCAGAACCTAGACCTTATCTCCAATCACTGCCCACGGGTGACTGTGATGCAGAAATCAGAACTCTTCCTGACCCATGGCAAGAAACCTTGTGGTTGGCATGTTGTCCAAAGTTCAGTGTAGGAGAAACCAGCATTCAACCTGAGGCCCCGCCCATTTTTGAGTGCGACGAGAGCATAAACACGCATTGTGACCTCAGCGTGAGTCCTGTCCTCTAGTAAGTCCTCTCAGTGGCTGGACCATTAGATGTCATAATGGGCTTGACATGTCCCTAGTCCCCAATTTTTAACCAGATTTCTGGTTGTCCAGTCGCCCCGCCCAGGGCTCTACTCTGGAATCCCTCATTTGGTGGGACATCTGAGGTTGAAAAACAAAATGAAACAAATCGACAACAACAACAAAAAAACGGACTTCTTCCATTCCCAGAATGACCCCAAACTCTTTGGACGGGACCGAACCCCCAGAGAGTAAGACTCGTCCATTTCCCATGAAGTCACCTGGCAATTTCACGACCATGAGTGACACGATATCCAGAGACAAAAACTTGAGCAAGAGCCTCACACTCGCCCTTTTTTCATATCCCGAAGTGTTCTCCTCATGGTCTGTAGATCAGTCCTGCCATACCTATGACCCAAAACATAAGCCGAGTTTGTGTTTTCAGACAACTGTCCAAACACCTCTGGCCTACACACCCTACAAGCTCAGGGCCCTGGAGCCAAACCTGAGGACTGTACTTGCCCTCTCCAAGGGAATTGTATGTGCCCATTCCAATGGCCAAAACCCTAATAGTAGGATTACCTCCAAAGTCCTGAGGCCATCTCAATAGTTGTGGCTTCCCAAGACAAACAGGAGCAATCTGAGCCCATCTGAGCACCTACCTGCACTCAGACCCGTAGACTGATGTCCCCAGAGGTAAAAAGGAACGAACAGGCCCCTAGGAACTAATCGGATCCATTGCTTTGGTTTCCAGGCATCTCTCCTCAGAGGCCTGGATTTCAATACCAGCATATGGCTGTTTCTTGACTCACCCATCGGAGCAAATCTCATCTACACATGGGAAACATGCACGTTGGAGCTGTGTCAAAGCCTCTGTTTAGGAGAACCCTTCAGGGCCCCAGGGCCACCGCTTCATTCCAAGGTCTCCATAGACACAAAAACATATAAGGACACATCCACAGGAGAGTCCATTTCAACTCAGCCTCCTCGGTTGCCCCCCACATCCAGCAGATCTAACCTGTCTTGTTGCTTGGAGACAATTGGAATGCGAGGTGGGCTACCCAGCCATCCATCCTTAGAACCCTGCTCGGAATCGTTGGCCTGGAGCCAACCTACAGGTCTCAATTGTCCTGCAGAAGAATCTTTGCAGTTTGGAGCTTCTCACAACTCCCATCGTGGGAAAACCCCCATGTCCTCGTGATCCAACCCCCTTCAAGAAAGGGCCATCAGGGCAGAAAGTCCAACCTGAGCGATCGTCTGATCCTTGCCCTGACTTCAGATGCACGAGATCTCTATTGAGGTCTGTAGATTGTGCCTGCCATATCCTCACCCAGAAACCTAGGCCTAGCTTGGGTTCTCAGACTCCGTCCTCAGACTACTGGCCCACAAGCCCTCCAGTTTGGCAATCCAGAACTACAATGCCGCACTCTGCCTGCCCTACAGAAGTAAAACATTGCCCTCAGGGCTACCCCGAAACCCCAAATGAGGATCAACCAGCACGCCATTCGGCTGTACCCCAAACATATAGGCTGACCTGGGCACTATTTCCCCTTCTGACCCAGCCTGAGCCTGGACCTCCTGGTCCCACCCAGACAGCTGGCCGCACACTGAGCACATCGGACCCGCCATGGCCTTAGGACGTCATCTCTTCCCAACTGCGGTTTTCAGGCTCCAGAACCTAGACCTTATCTCCAACCACTGCCCAGGGTTGAAAATGATGCAGAAATCAGAACTCTTTCCCCATGGCAAGAAACCTTGTGGTTGGCATGTTGTCCAACGTTCAGTGTAGTTGAAACAAGCGTGGCCCATGAGGCCCAGCCCATGCTTGCGGGCCACATTGGTCACAAACACACATTGTGACCCTCAACCTGAGCCCAGTCCTCAGGTAAGGCCTCTCAGGGCCTATATGAAGAGACAGCATATTGGGCTTGCCATGCCCCTAGGCCCCAATTTTTAACCATAGTTCGGGTTGTCCCTTCACTCTTCCCCAGGGCTCTGCTTTGGAATTCCTCTTTTGGTGGGACACCTGAGGTAACAAACCTGAAAGGAGT
>NW_028133663.1:0-30000 GCF_964662115.1 Mustela nivalis | reverse complement strand
AGTGTTGTGGTCAATGGATTGGGCACACTTTCCTTGGAGAGGGCAGGCACAATCTTTCGCTGTGGCCCTAGAGGCCCTAGCCTGGAGGTGTGTGGGTCCAGGCTGTGGGCACAGAAGTCTGAATACACAAACTCAGCTTAGGAGTGGCGCCTAGGGTATGGCAGGCCGGATGTACAGCCCGAGAGGGAGCTCCTGGGCCTCTGAAACAAGGGCGAGTGGGAGGCGTTCCTTCAGGCTTTTGTCTCTGGATGTTGTGTCCGGGATAGCCGTGGATTGGAGCGGTGGCCTCAGGTACTGTGGACGAGTATCCCTCTCTGAGGATTGTCCCAGCTCCCAAGAGTTTGGGGTCATTTTGTGGGAAGGGTGGAGTCGTGTTGTCTGGCTCATGGGTCTCTCCAAGAAAGGGATTCCAGAGCAGAGCTCCAGGTACGGGCGGGGCGACTGGAAAATTCAAACCGTGGTGAGGATTGGGTGCATAGGGGCTTGGCAAGCCCCATATGTGGGCTCTTGGTCCAGGCCCTGACAGGCCTTTCTTTGACATGGGGCTCATGCTGAGGATCACAGTGTGAATTTGTGCCCAAGCAGCACTCAAGTTTGGGCGTGGCATCATGGGCCATGAAGGTTTCTCCCACCCTGAAGGTGTGACTCCATGCCAAGAGCAAGCTTGACAGCCATGGGGAAGGAGGAGTTCTGTTTTGTGCTTGCTATACCCAGCTGTGTGGAGAATTGATATAATGTCTAGGTTCAGATATCTGAAAACCAAGGTTAGGATGAGGTGACGGCATAAGACCATGGCGTGTCCGCAGTGCTGGGTGTGCGGCCAGCTGTCTCCTTGTCTGTTGGACGTCTGGCTTCAGGCTGTGTCAGGCAGAGCATGAGTGCCCAGAGCAGCCTATCCAGTTGGGGAACCGTCGAGGCCCGAGCAGGTTGAACCTCATCTGGGTTTTCTGGAGAGCCCCACAGGGAAACGTTTTTCTTCCGTTGGGCAGACACTGGGCAGGGTTTTGGTTCTAGAGTTCCTAGTCCGGAGGGCTTGTTTGCCAGGAGTGTGAGGTAGGAAGTCTGAAAACACAAGCTAGCGTGAGGTTTGGGACCGAGGTCACGGCATGCCCACTCTGCAGAGGCTGAATCGGGATCTCCTGCACTGAGGTCATGTCAACTATGAGACGTGCCTCAGGCTAGAGTTCTTGTCCAGCATGGCCTCTTCCTGAAGGGTGTGGGGGCTTCCTGAGGCCAGAAAGTTTTGCCTACGATGGGATTTGTGAACTGCTCCAAAACTGAAGGTTACCTTCTGCACGACAGTCGAGTCCTATTGGATGGTTCCAAGAGGCCCCATATGGAAAGACTCGAGAGCAGGTGTCTAAGCATGGATGCCTGGGAACGCCACCTCATATTCCCACTCTTTAGTCAGGGCAAGGCAGGCTCAATCTGCGGGCTCCTGGGTGAGCTACCCAGAGGGGAGAGTTGAAATGGACTCTCCTGAAGATGAGTCCTACTGTAGCTTGGTGGCCTGGGAGACCTTGGAATGTGGAGGTGGCTCAGGGACTCTGCAGGATTCTCCAACATGAGGTGTTAGACACGGCTCCAACAAGGAAACTTCCCATGTGGAGACAAGAGGAGTTCTGTTCCGTGCCTCAGGAAAGCCCCATACCCTGTTCTTCGAACCAAAGCCTCTGAGGAGTGACACCTGGAAACCAAAGTAAGAGTTGAGACTACGGCCTAAAGGCCTGTCCGGCTCAACCTTCTATCTCTGTTGTCATCTGTGTGCATGCATTCATGGATGTAGCTGCTCAGCTTGTGTCCGAATGCCCCTGTGAGTCCAGTGAGGCTCCCAGTAGTGGGATGTCCTCGGAGGCCTTGAGGTTTCTCATATTCTGGAGGTGTGTGGCCAAAGGAATGGACACAGTTTCCCAGGAGAGAGCAGGCACGTTCCTGTGGTATGGCTCCAGAGGACCCAGCCTAGAGGCTCTGTTTGCCAGGGCTGTGGGGACAGATGTCTGAAAAAGCAAACTTGGCTCAGCTAGGGGCCAATGTAATGGCAGGCCTGATCTCTAGTCCGTGAGGGGAGATCCTCTGGAAATCAAAGTAGGGCAAGTGGGAGGCAGTCACTCAGGATTTTGTCTCTGGGTGTTGCGTTTACAGTGTCCGGTCAGGGTAGGGGTTGTCTCAGAGGCCGAGGAAGAGCCTTCCTCTCAGGGGATTGTCCAAGCTCCCAAGTGTTTGTGTTCATTCTGTGGGAATGAAGAGTACTGTTTTCTGCCACAGGGGACCCCCCAGGAGAGGGACTCTAGAGCACAGCAGTGGGTTCCCTCAACTAGAATACACACCATCTAGTTAGTCCTGGGTGCCTATGGGCATGGCAAGCCACATATGCGGGCTCTTTGTCCAGTCACTGAGAGGCGTTCCTTGAATAAGGTACTCACGCTGAGGGTCACAATGTGTGTTTGTGCCCAAGGCGGCCCTCACGCTTGGGCGTGGCCTCATGGGCCATGCCGTTTTCTCCTACACTGAAGGTTTGACTCACTGCCAGCAGCAAGGTTTCTTGCCAGGGGGAAGGAGGGGTTCTGACTTGTGCATCAGGTTCCCCCCTGTGCAGGGATTGGAGATAAGGTCTAGGTTCCGATGACTGAAAACCCAGGTTGGGAATGGATGGTGGCCTAAGGCAGTGGCGGGTCCAATGTGCTGGGTGTGCAGCCAGCTGTGTCGGTGTCTGTTGGAAGGTGTGGGCTCAGGCTATTTGCGACAGAGCATCACTGTTTAAGGTAGCCTATGCAATTGGGGTGTTGCCGAGGGCCAAGAAGTTTGATCCTCATTTGGGGTTTCTGGGCAGCGCCATAGACAATGTTTTTCTCTTGGGAGGCAGGCACAGTGCTTCATTGTGGCCCCAGAATTCCCAGTAGGGAGGGTTTGTGGGCCAGGAGTGTGAGGACGGAAGTCTGAAAACACAAGCTAGTGTGAGGATTGGAACCAAGGGCAGAGCAGGCCCACTCTGCAGAGGCTGAATCAAAATCTCCTGCATCTGAAGTCAGGCTAAGGATCAGACGTTGGGTGAGGCTGGAGTATGTGTCCATGATGGCACCTTCATGAAGTGGGGGCCTCATGAGGCCAAGGAAGACTTCCCACGCTGAGTTTGGAGGTTGCCCCAAACCACAAGGTTTCCTTCTGCGGGACATTCGAGTCCTGTTGCATGGCTCCAGGACATACCATATGGAAGGACTGGAGAGCAGGGTTCGAAGGATGGATCCCTGTACAGCATGCCTCGCATTCCCATTGGCTAATAGTGACAAGATATGTTTGATCTGCTGCCTCTGGAACACGCGACCCAGGGGGCTGAGTTGAAATGGCCTCTCCTGAGGATGCATCATAATGTGCGTTTGGGTCCATGGAGACCTTGGAATGTGCTGCTTGTTCAGTGGCCCTGCGGAACTCTCCTACCTGAAGTGTTTGATACATCCCAGTAAGAAAGCTGCCCATGTGGAGATGAGAGAGGTTTGGTTTGGTGCCTCAGAAAAGCCCCATGTGCTGGTCTACGAAAACAGTCCTCTGAGAACGGAAACATGGAAACCAAAGCTAAGGTTCAGATTAGGGCCTGGGGGCCTGTCCATTTCAACCTTCTGTCTCTGGGGACACTGTCTGAGGGTCTAAGTGGAGATAGTTGCTCCGCTGGTGTCAGAGAGCCCCTCTTAGTCCAGGGTGGCCTATACTATTGATGGCCTCAGGGACCTTGGAGCTTTTCCCTAACCTGTAGGGTTGTGGTCAATGGATTGGGCACACTTTCCTTGGAGAGGGCAGGCACAATCTTTCGCTGTGGCCCTAGAGGCCCTAGCCTGGAGGTGTGTGGGTCCAGGCTGTGGGCACAGAAGTCTGAATACACAAACTCAGCTTAGGAGTGGCGCCTAGGGTATGGCAGGCCGGATGTACAGCCCGAGAGGGAGCTCCTGGGCCTCTGAAACAAGGGCGAGTCGGAGGCGTTCCTTCAGGCTTTTGTCTCTGGATGTTGTGTCCGGGATAGCCGTGGATTGGAGCGGTGGCCTCAGGTACTGTAGACGAGTATCCCTCTCTGGGGATTTGTCCCAGCTCCTAAGAGTTTGGGGACATTTTGTGGGAAGGGTGGAGTCGTGTTGTCTGGCTCATGGGTCTCTCCAAGAAAGGGATTCCAGAGCAGAGCTCCAGGTACGGGCGGGGCGACTGGAAAATTCAAACCGTGGTGAGGATTGGGTGCATAGGGGCTTGGCAAGCCCCATATGTGGGCTCTTGGTCCAGGCCCTGACAGGCCTTTCTTTGACATAGGGCTCATGCTGAGGATCACAGTGTGAATTTGTGCCCAAGCAGCACTCAAGTTTGGGCGTGGCATCAGGGGCCATGAAGGTTTCTCCCACCCTGAAGGTGTGACTCCATGCCAAGAGCAAGCTTGACAGCCATGGGTAAGGAGGAGTTCTGTTTTGTGCTTGCTATACCCAGCTGTGTGGAGAATTGATATAATGTCTAGGTTCAGATATCTGAAAACCAAGGTTAGGATGAGGTGACGGCATAAGACCATGGCGTGTCCGAAGTGCTGGGTGTGCGGCCTGCTGTCTCCTTGTCTGTCTGGACGTCTGGCTTCAGGCTGTGTCAGGCAGAGCATGAGTGCCCAGAGCAGCCTATCCAGTTGGGGAACCGTCGAGGCCCGAGCAGGTTGATCCTCATCTGGGTTTTCTGGAGAGCCCCACAGGGAAACGTTTTTCTTCCGTTGGGCAGACTCTGGGCTGGGTGTTGGTTCTGGAGTTCCTAGTCCGGAGGGCTTGTTTGCCAGGAGTGTGAGGAAGGAAGTCTGAAAACACAAGCTAGCGTGAGGTTTGGGACCGAGGTCACGGCATGCCCACTCTGCAGAGGCTGAATCGGGATCTCCTGCACTGAGGTCATGTCAACTATGAGACGTGCCTCAGGCCAGAGTTCTTGTCCAGCATGGCCTCTTCCTGAAGGGTGTGGGGGCTTCATGAGGCCAGAAAGTTTTGCCTACGATGGGATTTGTGAACTGCTCCAAAACTGAAGGTTACCTTCTGCACGACAGTCGAGTCCTATTGGATGGTTCCAAGAGGCCCCATATGGAAAGACTCGAGAGCAGGTGTCTAAGCTGGATGCCTGGGAACGCCACCTCATATTCCCATTCTTTAGTCAGGACAAGGCAGGCTCAATCTGCGGGCTCCTGGGTGAGCTACCCAGAGGGGAGAGTTGAAATGGACTCTCCTGAAGATGAGTCCTACTGTGGCTTGGTGGCCTGGGAGACCTTGGAATGTGGAGGTGGCTCAGGGACTCTGCAGGATTCTCCAACATGAGGTGTTTGACACGGCTCCAACAAGGAAACTTCCCATGTGGAGACGAGAGGAGTTCTGTTCCGTGCCTAAGGAAAGCCCCATACCCTGTTCTTCGAACCAAAGCCTCTGAGGAGTGACACCTGGAAACCAAAGTAAGAGTTGAGACTACGGCCTAAAGGCCTGTCCGGCTCAACCTTCTATCTCTGTTGTCATCTGTGTGCATGCATTCATGGATGCAGCTGCTCAGCTTGTGTCCGAATGCCCCTGTGAGTCCAGTGAGGCTCCCAGTAGTGGGATGTCCTCGGAGGCCTTGAGGTTTCTCATATTCTGGAGGTGTGTGGCCAAAGGAATGGACACAGTTTCCCAGGAGAGAGCAGGCACGGTCCTGTGGTATGGCTCCAGAGGACCCAGCCTAGAGGCTCTGTTTGCCAGGGCTGCGGGGACAGATGTCTGAAAAAGCAAACTTGGCTCAGCTAGGGGCCAATGTAATGGCAGGCCTGATCTCTAGTCCGTGAGGGGAGATCCTCTGGAAATCAAAGTAGGGCAAGTGGGAGGCAGTCACTCAGGATTTTGTCTTTGGGTGTTGCGTTTACAGTGTCCGGTCAGGGTAGGGGTTGTCTCAGAGTCCGAGGAAGAGCCTTCCTCTCAGGGGATTGTCCAAGCTCCCAAGTGTTTGTGTTCATTCTGTGGGAATGAAGAGTACTGTTTTCTGCCACAGGGGACCCCCCAGGAGAGGGACTCTAGAGCACAGCAGTGGGTTCCCTCAACTGGAATACACACCATCTAGTTAGTCCTGGGTGCCTATGGGCATGGCAAGCCACAAATGCGGGCTCTTGGTCCAGTCACTGAGAGGCGTTACTTGAATAAGGTACTCACGCTGAGGGTCACAATGTGTGTTTGTGCCCAAGGCGGCCCTCACGCTTGGGCGTGGCCTCATGGGCCATGCCGTTTTCTTCTACACTGAAGGTTTGACTCACTGCCAGCAGCAAGGATTCTTGCCAGGGGGCAGGAGGGGTTCTGACTTGTGCATCAGGTTCCCCCCTGTGCAGGGACTGGAGATAAGGTCTATGTTCCGATGACTGAAAACCCAGGTTGGGAATGGATGGTGGCCTAAGGCAGTGGCGGGTCCAATGTGCTGGGTGTGCAGCCAGCTGTGTCGGTGTCTGTTGGAAGGTCTGGGCTCAGGCTATTCGTGACAGAGCATCACTGTTTAAGGTAGCCTATGCAATTGGGGTGTTGCCGAGGGCCAAGCAGTTTGATCCTCATGTGGGGTTTCTGGGCAGCGCCATAGACAATGTTTTTCTCTTGGGAGGCAGGCACAGTGCTTCATTGTGGCCCCAGAATTCCCAGTAGGGAGGGTTTGTGGGCCAGGAGTGTGAGGACGGATGTCTGAAAACACAAGCTAGTGTGAGGATTGGAACCAAGGGCAGAGCAGGCCCACTCTGCAGAGGCTGAATCAAAATCTCCTGCATCTGAAGTCAGGCTGAGGATCAGACGTTGGCTGAGGCTGGAGTATGTGTCCATGATGGCACCTTCATGAAGTGGGGGCCTCATGAGGCCAAGGAAGTTTTCCCAAGCTGAGTTTGGAGGTTGCCCCAAACCACAAGGTTTCCTTCTGCGGGACATTTGAGTCCTGTTGCATGGCTCCAGGACATACCATATGGAAGGACTGGAGAGCAGGGTTCGAAGGATGGATCACTGTACAGCATGCCTCGCATTCCCATTGGCAATTAGCGACAAGATATGTTTGATCTGCTGCCTCTTGAACACGAGACCCAGGGGGCTGAGTTGAAATGGCCTCTCCTGAGGATGCATCATAATGTGCGTTTGGGTCCATGGAGACCTTGGAATGTGCTGCTTGTTCAGTGGCCCTGCGGAACTCTCCTACCTGAAGTGTTTGATACATCCCAGTAAGAAAGCTGCCCATGTGGAGATGAGAGAGGTTTGGTTTGGTGCCTCAGAAAAGCCCCATGTGCTGGTCTACGAAAACAGTCCTCTGAGAACGGAAACATGGAAACCAAAGCTAAGGTTCAGATTAGGGCCTGGGGGCCTGTCCATTTCAACCTTCTGTCTCTGGGGACACTGTCTGAGAGTCTAAGTGGAGATAGTTGCTCCGCTGGTGTCAGAGAGCCCCTCTTAGTCCAGGGGGGCCTACACTATTGATGGCCTCAGGGGCCTTGGAGCTTTTCCCTAACCTGTAGTGTGGTGGTCAATGGATTGGGCACACTTTCCTTGGAGAGGGCAGGCACAATCTTTCGCTGTGGCCCTAGAGGCCCTAGCCTGGAGGTGTGTGGGTCCAGGCTGTGGGCACAGATGTCTGAATACACAAACTCAGCTTAGGAGTGGCGCCTAGGGTATGGCAGGCCGGATGTACAGCCCGAGAGGGAGCTCCTGGGCCTCTGAAACAAGGGCGAGTGGGAGGCGTTCCTTCAGGCTTTTGTCTCTGGATGTTGTGTCCGGGATAGCCGTGGATTGGAGCGGTGGCCTCAGGTACTGTGGACGAGTATCCCTCTCTGGGGATTTGTCCCAGCTCCCAAGAGTTTGGGGTCATTTTGTGGGAAGGCTGGAGTCGTGTTGTCTGGCTCAAGGGTCTCTCCAAGAAAGGGATTCCAGAGCAGAGCTCCAGGTACGGGCGGGGCGACTGGAAAATTCAAACCGTGGTGAGGATTGGGTGCATAGGGGCTTGGCAAGCCCCATATGTGGGCTCTTGGTCCAGGCCCTGACAGGCCTTTCTTTGACATGGGGCTCATGCTGAGGATCACAGTGTGAATTTGTGCCCAAGCAGCACTCAAGTTTGGGCGTGGCATCAGGGGCCATGAAGGTTTCTCCCACCCTGAAGGTGTGACTCCATGCCAAGAGCAAGCTTGACAGCCATGGGGAAGGAGGAGTTATGTTTTGTGCTTGCTATACCCAGCTGTGTGGAGAATTGATATAATGTCTAGGTTCAGATATCTGAAAACCAAGGTTAGGATGAGGTGACGGCATAAGACCATGGCGTGTCCGAAGTGCTGGGGGTGCGGCCAGCTGTCTCCTTGTCTGTCTGGACGTCTGGCTTCAGGCTGTGTCAGGCAGAGCATGAGTGCCCAGAGCAGCCTATCCAGTTCGGGTACCGTCGAGGCCCGAGCAGGTTGATCCTCATCTGGGTTTTCTGGAGAGCCCCACAGGGAAACGTTTTTCTTCCGTTGGGCAGACACTAGGCTGGGTTTTGGTTCCGGAGTTCCTAGACCGGAGGGCTTGTTTGCCAGGAGTGTGAGGAAGGAAGTCTGAAAACACAAGCTAGCGTGAGGTTTGGGACCGAGGTCACGGCATGCCCACTCTGCAGAGGCTGAATCGAGATCTCCTGCACTGAGGTCATGTCAACTATGAGACGTGCCTCAGGCTAGAGTTCTTGTCCAGCATGGCCTCTTCCTGAAGGGTGTGGGGGCTTCATGAGGCCAGAAAGTTTTGCCTACGATGGGATTTGTGAACTGCTCCAAAACTGAAGGTTACCTTCTGCACGACAGTCGAGTCCTATTGGATGGTTCCAAGAGGCCCCATATGGAAAGACTCGAGAGCAGGTGTCTAAGCATGGATGCCTGGGAACGCCACCTCATATTCCCACTCTTTAGTCAGGACAAGGCAGGCTCAATCTGCGGGCTCCTGGGTGAGCTACCCAGAGGGGAGAGTTGAAATGGACTCTCCTGAAGATGAGTCCTACTGTGGCTTGGTGGCCTGGGAGACCTTGGAATGTGGAGGTGGCTCAGGGACTCTGCAGGATTCTCCAACATGAGGTGTTTGACACGGCTCCAACAAGGAAACTTCCCATGTGGAGACGAGAGGAGTTCTGTTCCGTGCCTCAGGAAAGCCCCATACCCTGTTCTTCGAACCAAAGCCTCTGAGGAGTGACACCTGGAAACCAAAGTAAGAGTTGAGACTACGGCCTAAAGGCCTGTCCGGCTCAACCTTCTATCTCTGTTGTCATCTGTGTGCATGCATTCATGGATTTAGCTGCTCAGCTTGTGTCCGAATGCCCCTGTGAGTCCAGTGAGGCTCCCAGTAGTGGGATGTCCTCGGAGGCCTTGAGGTTTCTCATATTCTGGAGGTGTGTGGCCAAAGGAATGGACACAGTTTCCCAGGAGAGAGCAGGCACGGTCCTGTGGTATGGCTCCAGAGGACCCAGCCTAGAGGCTGTGTTTGCCAGGGCTGTGCGGACAGATGTCTGAAAAAGCAAACTTGGCTCAGCTAGGGGCCAATGTAATGGCAGGCCTGATCTCTAGTCCGTGAGGGGAGATCCTCTGGAAATCAAAGTAGGGCAAGTGGGAGGCAGTCACTCAGGATTTTGTCTCTGGGTGTTGCGTTTACAGTGTCCGGTCAGGGTAGGGGTTGTCTCAGAGGCCGAGGAAGAGCCTTCCTCTCAGGGGATTGTCCAAGCTCCCAAGTGTTTGTGTTCATTCTGTGGGAATGAAGAGTACTGTTTTCTGCCACAGGGGACCCCCCAGGAGAGGGACTCTAGAGCACAGCAGTGGGTTCCCTCAACTGGAATACACACCATCTAGTTAGTCCTGGGTGCCTATGGGCATGGCAAGCCACATATGCGGGCTCTTGGTCCAGTCACTGAGAGGCGTTACTTGAATAAGGTACTCACGCTGAGGGTCACAATGTGTGTTTGTGCCCAAGGCGGCCCTCACGCTTGGGCGTGGCCTCATGGGCCATGCCGTTTTCTCCTACACTGAAGGTTTGACTCACTGCCAGCAGCAAGGTTTCTTGCCAGGGGGAAGGAGGGGTTCTGACTTGTGCATCAGGTTCCCCCCTGTGCAGGGATTGGAGATAAGGTCTAGGTTCCGATGACTGAAAACCCAGGTTGGGAATGGATGGTGGCCTAAGGCAGTGGCGGGTCCAATGTGCTGGGTGTGCAGCCAGCTGTGTCGGTGTCTGTTGGAAGGTCTGGGCTCAGGCTATTTGCGACAGAGCATCACTGTTTGAGGTAGCCTATGCCATTGGGGTGTTGCCGAGGGCCAAGCAGTTTGATCCTCATTTGGGGTTTCTGGGCAGCGCCATAGACAATGTTATTCTCTTGGGAGGCAGGCACAGTGCTTCATTGTGGCCCCAGAATTCCCAGTAGGGAGGGTTTGTGGGCCAGGAGTGTGAGGACGGAAGTCTGAAAACACAAGCTAGTGTGAGGATTGGAACCAAGGGCAGAACAGGCCCACTCTGCAGAGGCTGAATCAAAATCTCCTGCATCTGAAGTCAGGCTGAGGATCAGACGTTGGCTGAGGCTGGAGTATGTGTCCATGATGGCACCTTCATGAAGTGGGGGCCTCATGAGGCCAAGGAAGTTTTCCCACGCTGAGTTTGGAGGTTGCCCCAAACCACAAGGTTTCCTTCTGCGGGACATTCGAGTCCTGTTGCATGGCTCCAGGACATACCATATGGAAGGACTGGAGAGCAGGGTTCGAAGGATGGATCCCTGTACAGCATGCCTCGCATTCCCATTGGCTACTAGCGACAAGATATGTTTGATCTGCTGCCTCTGGAACACGCGACCAAAGGGGGCTGAATTGAAATGGCCTCTCCTGAGCATGCGTCATAATGTGCATTTGAGTGGCCCTGCGGAACTCCCTACCTGAAGTGTTTGATACATCCCAGTAAGAAAGCTGCCCATGTGGAGATGAGAGAGGTTTGGTTTGGTGCCTCAGAAAAGCCCCATGTGCTGGTCTACGAAAACAGTCCTCTGAGAACGGAAACATGGAAACCAAAGCTAAGGTTCAGATTAGGGCCTGGGGGCCTGTCCATTTCAACCTTCTGTCTCTGGGGACACTGTCTGAGAGTCTAAGTGGAGATAGTTGCTCCGCTGGTGTCAGAGAGCCCCTCTTAGTCCAGGGGGGCCTACACTATTGATGGCCTCAGGGGCCTTGGAGCTTTTCCCTAACCTGTAGTGTGGTGGTCAATGGATTGGGCACACTTTCCTTGGAGAGGGCAGGCACAATCTTTCGCTGTGGCCCTAGAGGCCCTAGCCTGGAGGTGTGTGGGTCCAGGCTGTGGGCACAGAAGTCTGAATACACAAACTCAGCTTAGGAGTGGCGCCTAGGGTATGGCAGGCCGGATGTACAGCCCGAGAGGGAGCTCCTGGGCCTCTGAAACAAGGGCGAGTGGGAGGCGTTCCTTCAGGCTTTTGTCTCTGGATGTTGTGTCCGGGATAGCCGTGGATTGGAGCGGTGGCCTCAGGTACTGTGGACGAGTATCCCTCTCTGGGGATTTGTCCCAGCTCCCAAGAGTTTGGGGTCATTTTGTGGGAAGGGTGGAGTCGTGTTGTCTGGCTCATGGGTCTCTCCAAGAAAGGGATTCCAGAGCAGAGCTCCAGGTACGGGCGGGGCGACTGGAAAATTCAAACCGTGGTGAGGATTGGGTGCATAGGGGCTTGGCAAGCCCCATATGTGGGCTCTTGGTCCAGGCCCTGACAGGCCGTTCTTTGACATGGGGCTCATGCTGAGGGTCACAGTGTGAATTTGTTCCCAATCAGCACTCACGTTTGGGCGTGGCATCAGGGGCCATGAAGGTTTCTCCCACCCTGAAGGTGTGACACCATGCCAAGAGCAAGCTTGACAGCCATGGGGAAGGAGGAGTTCTGTTTTGTGCTTGCGATACCCAGCTGAGTGGAGAATTGATATGATGTCTAGGTTCAGATATCTGAAAACCAAGGTTAGGAAGAGGTGACGGCATAAGACCATGGCGTGTCCGAAGTGCTGGGTGTGCGGCCAGCTGTCTCCTTGTCTGTCTGGACGTCTGGCTTCAGGCTGTGTCAGACAGAGCATGAGTGCCCAGAGCAGCCTATCCAATTCGGGTACCGTCGAGGCCCGAGCAGGTTGATCCTCATCTGGGTTTTCTGGAGAGCCCCACAGGGAAACGTTTTTCTTCCGTTGGGCAGACACTAGGCTGGGTTTTGGTTCCGGAGTTCCTAGACCGGAGGGCTTGTTTGCCAGGAGTGTGAGGAAGGAAGTCTGAAAACACAAGCTAGCGTGAGGTTTGGGACCGAGGTCACGGCATGCCCACTCTGCAGAGGCTGAATCGAGATCTCCTGCACTGAGGTCATGTCAACTATGAGACGTGCCTCAGGCTAGAGTTCTTGTCCAGCATGGCCTCTTCCTGAAGGGTGTGGGGGCTTCATGAGGCCAGAAAGTTTTGCCTACGATGGGATTTGTGAACTGCTCCAAAACTGAAGGTTACCTTCTGCACGACAGTCGAGTCCTATTGGATGGTTCCAAGAGGCCCCATATGGAAAGACTCGAGAGCAGGTGTCTAAGCATGGATGCCTGGGAACGCCACCTCATATTCCCACTCTTTAGTCAGGACAAGGCAGGCTCAATCTGCGGGCTCCTGGGTGAGCTACCCAGAGGGGAGAGTTGAAATGGACTCTCCTGAAGATGAGTCCTACTGTGGCTTGGTGGCCTGGGAGACCTTGGAATGTGGAGGTGGCTCAGGGACTCTGCAGGATTCTCCAACATGAGGTGTTTGACACGGCTCCAACAAGGAAACTTCCCATGTGGAGACGAGAGGAGTTCTGTTCCGTGCCTCAGGAAAGCCCCATACCCTGTTCTTCGAACCAAAGCCTCTGAGGAGTGACACCTGGAAACCAAAGTAAGAGTTGAGACTACGGCCTAAAGGCCTGTCCGGCTCAACCTTCTATCTCTGTTGTCATCTGTGTGCATGCATTCATGGATTTAGCTGCTCAGCTTGTGTCCGAATGCCCCTGTGAGTCCAGTGAGGCTCCCAGTAGTGGGATGTCCTCGGAGGCCTTGAGGTTTCTCATATTCTGGAGGTGTGTGGCCAAAGGAATGGACACAGTTTCCCAGGAGAGAGCAGGCACGGTCCTGTGGTATGGCTCCAGAGGACCCAGCCTAGAGGCTGTGTTTGCCAGGGCTGTGCGGACAGATGTCTGAAAAAGCAAACTTGGCTCAGCTAGGGGCCAATGTAATGGCAGGCCTGATCTCTAGTCCGTGAGGGGAGATCCTCTGGAAATCAAAGTAGGGCAAGTGGGAGGCAGTCACTCAGGATTTTGTCTCTGGGTGTTGCGTTTACAGTGTCCGGTCAGGGTAGGGGTTGTCTCAGAGGCCGAGGAAGAGCCTTCCTCTCAGGGGATTGTCCAAGCTCCCAAGTGTTTGTGTTCATTCTGTGGGAATGAAGAGTACTGTTTTCTGCCACAGGGGACCCCCCAGGAGAGGGACTCTAGAGCACAGCAGTGGGTTCCCTCAACTGGAATACACACCATCTAGTTAGTCCTGGGTGCCTATGGGCATGGCAAGCCACATATGCGGGCTCTTGGTCCAGTCACTGAGAGGCGTTACTTGAATAAGGTACTCACGCTGAGGGTCACAATGTGTGTTTGTGCCCAAGGCGGCCCTCACGCTTGGGCGTGGCCTCATGGGCCATGCCGTTTTCTCCTACACTGAAGGTTTGACTCACTGCCAGCAGCAAGGTTTCTTGCCAGGGGGAAGGAGGGGTTCTGACTTGTGCATCAGGTTCCCCCCTGTGCAGGGATTGGAGATAAGGTCTAGGTTCCGATGACTGAAAACCCAGGTTGGGAATGGATGGTGGCCTAAGGCAGTGGCGGGTCCAATGTGCTGGGTGTGCAGCCAGCTGTGTCGGTGTCTGTTGGAAGGTCTGGGCTCAGGCTATTTGCGACAGAGCATCACTGTTTGAGGTAGCCTATGCCATTGGGGTGTTGCCGAGGGCCAAGCAGTTTGATCCTCATTTGGGGTTTCTGGGCAGCGCCATAGACAATGTTATTCTCTTGGGAGGCAGGCACAGTGCTTCATTGTGGCCCCAGAATTCCCAGTAGGGAGGGTTTGTGGGCCAGGAGTGTGAGGACGGAAGTCTGAAAACACAAGCTAGTGTGAGGATTGGAACCAAGGGCAGAACAGGCCCACTCTGCAGAGGCTGAATCAAAATCTCCTGCATCTGAAGTCAGGCTGAGGATCAGACGTTGGCTGAGGCTGGAGTATGTGTCCATGATGGCACCTTCATGAAGTGGGGGCCTCATGAGGCCAAGGAAGTTTTCCCACGCTGAGTTTGGAGGTTGCCCCAAACCACAAGGTTTCCTTCTGCGGGACATTCGAGTCCTGTTGCATGGCTCCAGGACATACCATATGGAAGGACTGGAGAGCAGGGTTCGAAGGATGGATCCCTGTACAGCATGCCTCGCATTCCCATTGGCTACTAGCGACAAGATATGTTTGATCTGCTGCCTCTGGAACACGCGACCAAAGGGGGCTGAATTGAAATGGCCTCTCCTGAGCATGCGTCATAATGTGCATTTGAGTGGCCCTGCGGAACTCCCTACCTGAAGTGTTTGATACATCCCAGTAAGAAAGCTGCCCATGTGGAGATGAGAGAGGTTTGGTTTGGTGCCTCAGAAAAGCCCCATGTGCTGGTCTACGAAAACAGTCCTCTGAGAACGGAAACATGGAAACCAAAGCTAAGGTTCAGATTAGGGCCTGGGGGCCTGTCCATTTCAACCTTCTGTCTCTGGGGACACTGTCTGAGAGTCTAAGTGGAGATAGTTGCTCCGCTGGTGTCAGAGAGCCCCTCTTAGTCCAGGGGGGCCTACACTATTGATGGCCTCAGGGGCCTTGGAGCTTTTCCCTAACCTGTAGTGTGGTGGTCAATGGATTGGGCACACTTTCCTTGGAGAGGGCAGGCACAATCTTTCGCTGTGGCCCTAGAGGCCCTAGCCTGGAGGTGTGTGGGTCCAGGCTGTGGGCACAGAAGTCTGAATACACAAACTCAGCTTAGGAGTGGCGCCTAGGGTATGGCAGGCCGGATGTACAGCCCGAGAGGGAGCTCCTGGGCCTCTGAAACAAGGGCGAGTGGGAGGCGTTCCTTCAGGCTTTTGTCTCTGGATGTTGTGTCCGGGATAGCCGTGGATTGGAGCGGTGGCCTCAGGTACTGTGGACGAGTATCCCTCTCTGGGGATTTGTCCCAGCTCCCAAGAGTTTGGGGTCATTTTGTGGGAAGGGTGGAGTCGTGTTGTCTGGCTCATGGGTCTCTCCAAGAAAGGGATTCCAGAGCAGAGCTCCAGGTACGGGCGGGGCGACTGGAAAATTCAAACCGTGGTGAGGATTGGGTGCATAGGGGCTTGGCAAGCCCCATATGTGGGCTCTTGGTCCAGGCCCTGACAGGCCGTTCTTTGACATGGGGCTCATGCTGAGGGTCACAGTGTGAATTTGTTCCCAATCAGCACTCACGTTTGGGCGTGGCATCAGGGGCCATGAAGGTTTCTCCCACCCTGAAGGTGTGACACCATGCCAAGAGCAAGCTTGACAGCCATGGGGAAGGAGGAGTTCTGTTTTGTGCTTGCGATACCCAGCTGAGTGGAGAATTGATATGATGTCTAGGTTCAGATATCTGAAAACCAAGGTTAGGAAGAGGTGACGGCATAAGACCATGGCGTGTCCGAAGTGCTGGGTGTGCGGCCAGCTGTCTCCTTGTCTGTCTGGACGTCTGGCTTCAGGCTGTGTCAGACAGAGCATGAGTGCCCAGAGCAGCCTATCCAATTCGGGTACCGTCGAGGCCCGAGCAGGTTGATCCTCATCTGGGTTTTCTGGAGAGCCCCACAGGGAAACGTTTTTCTTCCGTTGGGCAGACACTGAGCTGGGTTTTGGTTCTGGAGTTCCTAGTCCGGAGGGCTTGTTTGCCAGGAGTGTGAGGAAGGAAGTCTGAAAACACAAGCTAGCGTGAGGTTTGGGACCGAGGTCACGGCAGGCCCACTCTGCAGAGGCTGAATCGAGATCTCCTGCACTGAGGTCATGTCAACTATGAGACGTGCCTCAGGCTAGAGTTTTTGTCCAGCATGGCCTCTTCCTGTAGGTTGTGGGGGCTGCATGAAGCCAGGGAGGTTTGCCTACCATGGGATTTGTGAACTACTCCAAACCTCAAGATTTCCTTCTTCACGACAGTCGAGTCCTATTGGATGGTTCCAAAAGGCCCCATACGGAAAGACTCGAGAGCAGGTGTCTAAGCATGGATGCCTGGGAACGCCACCTCATATTCCCACCCTTTAGTCAGGACAAGGCAGGCTCAATCTGCAGGCTCCTGGGTGAGCTACCTAGAGGGGAGAGTTGAAATGGACTCTCCTGAAGATGAGTTCTACTGTGGCTTTGTGGCCTGGGAGACCTTGGAATGTGGAGGTGGCTCAGGGACTCTGCAGGGTTTTCCAAACTGAGGTGTTTGACACAGCTCCAACAAGGAATCTTCCCATGTGGAGACGAGAGGAGTTCTGTTCAGTGCCTCAGGAAAGCCCCATATCCTGTTCTTCGAAACAAAGCCTCTGAGGAGTAACACCTGGAACCCAAAGCAAGAGTTGAGATTAGGGCCTAAGGGCCTGTCCGGCTCAACCTTCTATCTCTGTTGACATCTGTGTGCATGCCTTCGTGGAGGTAGCTGCTCAGCTTGTGTCCGAATGCCCCTGTGTGTCCAGGGAGGCTCCCAGTAGTGGGATGTCCTCGGGGGCTTTGAGTTTTCTCATATTCTGGAGGTGTGTGGCCAAAGGAATGGAAACAATTTCCCAGGAGAGAGCAGGCACGGTCCTGTGGTATGGCTCCAGAGGACCCAGCCTAGAGGCTGTGTTTGCCAGGGCTGTGGGGACTGATGTCTGAAAGAGCAAACTTGGCTCAGGTAGGGGCCAAGGTAATGGCAGGCCTGATCTCCAGTCCGTGAGGGGAGATCCTCTGGATATCAAAGGAGGGCAAGTGGGAGGCAGTCGCTCAGGCTTTTGTCTCTGGGTGTTGCGTTCACAGTGTCCGGGCAGGGTAGGGGTTGCCTCAGGGTCCTAGGAAGAGCCTTCCTCTCTGGGGATTGTCCAAGTTCCCAAGTGTTTGGGTTCATTCTGTGGGAAGTGAAGAGTACTGTTTTCTGCCACAAAGGACCTCCCAGGGAGGGACTCTAGAGCACAGCAGTGGGTTCCCTCAACTGGAATACACACCATCTAGTTAGTCCTGGGTGACTATGGGCATGGCAAGGACTATATGCAGGATCTTCGTCCCGAACCTGACATGCCTTTCTTTGTCATGGGGCTCATGCTAGGGTCACAGTGTGAATTTGTGCCCAAGCAGCACTCATGTTTGGGCGTGGCATCAGGGGCCATGAAGGGTTCCCCACGTGAAGGTGTGACTCCATGCGAAGAACAAGCATTACAGCCATGTGGAAGGCAGAGTTCTGATTTTGATTCCGATACTCAAACTCAGCTTTGGAGACATCGGTATGGCAGGCCCAATCTACAAACCATGAGAAGAACTCATGAAGATTTGAATATAGAGTGAGTCTGAGGCGCTTGCTCAGGCATTTGTCTCTGCAATTTGTATCAGCGATCTCCGTGGAATGTCGGGGATGCCTCATGGGCCATGGACGAATCTACCTCTATGATGATTTCGCCGGATTCCCAATTATTTTTCGTCAATCTGTGGGATGGGAAGCATCCTTTCAGTTTTGTTACCTCAGGTGTCCCACGAAAAGAGGGATTCCAAAGCAAAGCCGTGGGGAAGACTGAAGGGACCACCTGAACTATGGTTAAAAATTGGGTCCTAGGGGCATGGCAAGCCCAATATGCTATCTCTTCATCCAGCCACTGAGAGGCCTTACTTGAGGACTTTGGTCAGGCTGAGGGTCACAATGTGTTTTTGTGAGCAATGTAGCCTGCGAGCATGGAGGGGCCTCATGGGCAACACTGGATTCAACTACACTGAATGTTGGACAACATGCCAACCACAAGGTTTCTTGCCATGGGGAAGGAGTTCTGATTTCTGCATCAGGATCAACCCTGGGCAGTGATTGGAGATAAAGTCTAGAATCTAAAGCCTGAAAACCGAGGTTGGGAAGAGATGACAACCTAAGGCCATGGCGGCTCGATGTGCTCAGTGTGCGGCAAGCTGTCTGGTTGGGGCCAGGAAGTCCAGGCTCAGGCTGTGTCAGAAAGGGCATTAGTGCCGTGGTCAGCCTATATGTTCGGGGTACAGATAAGGTAGGTGCAGGTTGATCCTCACTTGGGGTTACTGGGTAGCCCCAGAGGGCAATGTTTTTCTTCTAGAGGGCAGGCAGAGTGCTGCATTGTAGTTCTGGATTGCCAAACTGGAGGGCTTGTGGGCCAGTAGTCTGAGGACAGAAGTCTGAGAACACAAGCTCGGCTTAGGTTTCTGGTTGAGGACATGGCACGCAGAATCTACAGACCGGAATCGAGATCTCGTGCATCTGAAGTCAGGGCGAGGATCAGACGATCGCTCAGGTTGGAGTTTCTGTCCCTTATGGCCACTTCATGAAGGGGGAGCATCACAAGGCCATGGGGGTTGTCCCACGATGGGATTTGTGAGATGCTCCAAACTGCAAAGTGTCTTCTACAGGATAATTGAGACCTGTTGTTTGGCTCCAGGCCAATGATTCTGAGCAGGGTTCTAAGGATGGATCGCTGGGTAGCCCACCTCGCATTCCAATTGTCTCCTAGCAACAAGACAGGTTAGATCCTCTGGATCTGGGGGAGCAACGGAGGAGGCTGAGTTGAAATGGACTCTCCTGGGGTTGGGTCCTAGCGTGCTTTTGTGTGTATCGAGACCTTGGAATGAAGCGGTGGCACTGGGGCCCTGACGGGTTCTCCAAAACAGAGGCTTTGACAGAGCTCCAACGTGCTAGTTTCCCATGTGTAGATGAGATTTTTCTGATGGATGCATCAAGAAAAAGCCATTGCTGGTTTTGAAATCCAGGCGTCTGAGGAGAGACCCTGGAAACCAAAGCAATGGATCGGATTAGTGCCTAGGGGTCTGTTCTTTCCTTTTTACCTCTGGGGACATCTGTCTATGGGTCTGAGTGCAGGTAGGTGCACAGATGGGCTCAGATTGCCCCTGTTTTTCCTGGGAAGCCAGCCCTAGTGAGATGGATCAGGTATTGGGTGTTTATTCTATTAGAAGGGTTGTGGCCATTGGAAATGGCAAACACATTTTCCTTACAGAGGGCAAGTACAGTCCTCAGGCTTGGCTCCAGGGGCCTGATCCTGTAGGTTGTGTAGGCCAGGGCTGTTTGGACAGTTGTCTGAAAACACAACCTCGGCTTATGTTTCCGGTCATAGTTATGGCAGGACTGATCTACAGACCATGAGGAGAACTCATCGGGATTTGAAAAAGAGCAAGTGTGAGGCTCTTGCTCAAGTTTTTGTCTCTGGATATCGTGTCACTCACGGTGGTGAAATTTCTGGGTGACTTCATGGGAAATGGATGAGTCTTACTCTCTGGTGGTTTGGCCCCGTCCAAAGAGTTTGGGGTCATTCTGTGGGATGGAAGACGTCCGTTTTGTTGTTGTTGTTGTTTTCTTTTTTAACCTCAGGTGTCCCAACAAATGAGGGATTCCAGAGTAGAGCCCTGGGGAGGGGCGACTGGACAATCAGAAATCTGGTTAAAAATTAGGGCCTAGGGACATGTCAAGCCCAATATGACATCTAATAGTCCAGCCACTGAGAGGATTTACTAGAGGAGAAGTCTCATGCTGAGGGTCACAATGCGTGTTTATGACCCCGTCGCACTCAAGAATGGGCGGGGCCTCGGGTGAATGCTGGTTTCTTCTACTCTGACCATTGGACAATGTGCCAACCACAAGGTTTCTTGCCATGGGTAAGGCGGAGTTCTGATTTCTGCATCACACTCAAACCTGGGCAGTGATTGGCGATAAGGTCTCGGTTCTGAAGCCTGAAAACTGAAGTAGGGAAGAGATGAAGACCTAAGGCCATGGCGGGTCTTATGTGCTCAGTGTGCTGTCAGCTTTCTGGGGGTTGGTCTGAGGTCCGGGCTCAGGTTGTGTCCGACAGTGGATTAGTGCCCACGTTAGACTATATAATTTGGGTAAAGTCGAGTGCTGTGTAGGTTTATTCTCATTTAAGGTGCCTGGGCAGCTCATGAAGCAATAATTTTTTTCTACAGGGCAGGCAGAGTGCTGCACTGTGGGTCCAGAATTGCCAAACTTGAGGGCTTCGGGGCCAGGGGTGTGAGGACGGAAGTCTGAGAAGACAAGCTAGACTTGGTTTCAGGGCGAGGGCATGGCAGGTACCCCCTTCAGATCTGAACCAATATCTCATGCATCTGAAGTCGGGCGAGGATCAGACGTTGGCTCAAGTTGAAGTTTCTGTGCATGACGGCCGCTTCATGAAGGGAGCGGAATCTCGAGGCCATTGAGGTTTTCCCACGTTGGGAGTTGTGGGATGCCCCCTTCAAGGATTCCTTCTGCGGAACAATTGAGACCTGTTGGACAGCTCCAGGACATCCCATACAGAATGACTCCAGAGCACCCTTCGAGGATGGATGCCTGGGAAGCCCGCCTCGCATTCCAATTGTCTCCTAGCAACAAGACAGTTTAGATCTGATGGCTCTGCGGGAGCAACCGGGGCGGCTGAGTTTAAATGGACTTTCCTGAGGATGTGTCCTAATTGGTTTTTATGTCCATGAGGGCCTTGGAATGGGGCGATGGCACCGGGACCATGAAGTACTCTCCTAAGCTTTTGACATAGCTCCCATGCACAGGTTTCCTTGTGGAGACGAGATGAGTTCTGATGGGTGCCTCAGGAAAACCCCTATGCTCGAATTGGAATCAGGCTTTTGAGGAGACATGCCTGTAAACCAAAGCAATGGATCCTATTATGGCCTAGGGTCCTGTCTGGTTCAATCTTCTTGTCTGGGAACATCCATCTATGGTATGAGTGGAGGTCGATTCAGCTGGTGTCAGACAGCCCTTGTTTCTTCTGGGCGACCTACACTATTGGGATGGCCTCAGGGACTTTGGAGGTTTCTCCTAATTTGTACGATTTTGGACCATGGAATGGGCAGAATTCCCATGGATTGGTAGGCACAGTCCTAATGTGTGGCTCCAGGCGCCCAGCCTGGAGTGTGTGTGACCCAAGACTTTGAGGACAGAAGTCTGAAAACACAAACTCACCTTAGGTTTGGGGACGTAGGTATGGCAGGCCCTATCTACAAACCATGAGAAGAACTCTTCACGATATGAAGAAAGTGCGAGTCTGAGGCGTTTGCTCAGGCTTTTGTCTCTGGATTTTGTATCAGCGATGGCCGTGGAATGTCGGGGAGGCCTCATGGGCCATGGACGAATCTTCCTCTCTGAGGATTTGGCCCGATTCCCAATTGCTTTTCGTCAATCTGTGGTATGGGAGGTCTCCTTTCAGGTTTGTTACCTCAGGTGTACCACCAAAAGAGGAATTCCAAAGCAAAGCCGTGGGGAAGACTGAAGGGACAACCCGAACTCTGGTTGAAAATTGGGGCCTACGGGCATGGCAAGCCCAATATGCTATCTCTTCATCCAGCCACTGAGTGGCCTTACTTGAGGACTGGGCTCAGCCTGAGGGTCACAATGTGTGTTTGTGAACAATGTGGACTGCGAGCATGGGCGGGGCCTCATGGGCCACACTGGTTTCAACTACACTAAACGTTGGACAACTAGCCAACCACAAGGTTTCTTGCATGGGGAAGGAGTTCTGATTTCTGCATCACCTTCAACCCTGGGCAGTGATTGGAGATAAGGTCTAGGTTCTGAAACCTGAAAACTGAGGTTGGGAAGAGATGACGACTTAAGGCCATGGCGGCTCGATGTGCTCAGTGTGGGGACAGCTGTCTGGGAGGGGCCAGGGGTTCCAGGATCAGGCTGTGTCAGAAAGGGCATTAATGCCCTGGTCAGCCTATGTATTTGGGGTACAGCCAAGGTCGGTGCAGGTTGATCCTCATTTGGGATGACTGGGTAGCCCCAGAGGACAATGTTTTTCTTCTGGAGGCCCGGCAGAGTGCTGCATTGTAGTTCTGGATTGCCAAACTGTAGGGCTTGTGGGCCAGTAGTCTGACGACAAAAGTCTGAGAACACAAGCTAGGCTTAGGTTTCTGAGTGAGGCCATGGCAGGCACAATCTACAGACCTGAATCGAGATCTCGTGCATCTGAAGTCAGGGCGAGGATCAGATGATCGCTCAGGTTGGAGTTTCTGTAGCTGATGGCCCCTTCATGAATGGGGGGTCATCACGAGGCCATGGGGCTTTCCAACGATGGGAGTTGTGAGATGCTCCAAACTGCAGAGAGTCTTCTGCAGGACAATTGAGACCTGTTGTTTGGCTGCAAGCCAATGATTCTGAGCAGGGTTCTAAGGAGGGATGGCTGGGTAGCCCACCTCGCATTCCAATTGTCTCCTAGCAACAAGACAGGTTAGATCTCCTGGATCTGTGGGGAGCAACCGAGGATGCTGAGTTGAAATGGACACCCCTGGGGATGGGTCCTAACGTGCTTTTGTGTCTATGGAGACCTTGGAATGAAGCGGTGGCACTGGGGCCCTAAAGGGTTCTCCTAAACAGAGGCTTTGACACAGCTCCAACGTGCAAGTTTCCCATGTGTAGATGAGATGTTTTTGATGGGTGAGTCACGAAACAGGTAAATGCTGCTTTTGAAATCCAGGCCTCTGAGGAGAGATGCCTGGACACCAAAGCAATGGATCTGATTAGTGGCTAGGGGCCTGTTCTTTTCCTTTTACCTCTGGGGACATCTGTCTATGGGTCTGAGTGCAGGTAGGTGCTCAGTTGGGCTCAGATTGCTTCTGTATCCTGGGACGCCACCACTATTGAGATGGATCAGGGACTTTGGAGGTTTATCCTATTAGAAGGTTTGTTGCCATTGGAATGGGCACACACAATTCCCTTGGAGAGGGCAAGTACAGTCCTCAGGTTTGGCTCCAGGGGACTGAGCCTGTAGGTTGTGTAGGACAGGGCTGTTTGGTCAGTTCTCTAAAAACACAAACGCGGCTTATGTTTCGGGTCATAGGTATGGCAGGACTGATCTACAGACCATGAGGACAACTCTTCGGGATTTGAAAGAAGGGCGAGTGTGAGGCTCCTGCTCAAGTGTTTGTCTCTTGATATCGTGTCACTCATGGTCGTGGAATTTCTGGGTGACTTCATGGGAAATGGACGAGTCTTACTTTCTGGTTGTTTGGCCCCGTCCAAAGAGTTTGGGGTCATTCTTTGGGCTGGAAGAAGTCCGTTTTTTTTTTTTGTTGTTGTTGTTTTTTTTCTTTTTTAACCTCAGGTGTCCCACCAAATGAGGGATTCCAGAGTAGAGCCCTGGGGAGGGGCGACTGGACAATCAGAAATCTGGTTAAACATTGGGGCCTAGGGACATGTCAAGCCCATTATGACATCTAATGGTCCAGCCACTGAGAGGACTTAGTAGAGGACAGGACTCATGCTGAAAGTCACAATGTTTGTGTATGCCCTCGTCGCACTCAAGAATGGGCGGGGCCTCAGGTGAATGCTGGTTTCTCCTACACTGAACTTTGGACAACGTGCCAACCACAAGGGTTCTTGCCATGGGTAAAGAGGAGTTCTAATTTCTACATCACACTCACCCCTGGGCTGTGATTGGAGATAAGGTCTCGGTTCTGAAGCCTGAAAACTGAGGTAGGGAAGAGATGATGACCTAAGGCCATGGCGGGTTTTATGTGCTCAGTGTGCGGTCAGCTTTCTGGGTGTTGGTCAGGAGGTCCGGGCTCAGGTTGTGTTCTACAGTGCATTAGTGCCCAGGTTAGACTATATAATTTGGGTAAAGTTGATTGCTGTGTAGGTTTACCCTCATTTAAGGTGCCTGGGCAGCTCATGACGCAATAATTTTTTTTTCTAGAGGGCAGGCAGAGTGCTGCATTTTGGGTCCGGAATTGCCAAACTTGAGGGCTTCGGAACCAGGAGTGTGAGGACGGAAGTCTGAGAAGACAAGCTAGACTTGGGTTTCAGGGCGAGGGCACGGCATGTACCCCCTGCAGATCTGAAAAAATATCTCATGCATCTGAAGTCAGGGCAAGGATCAGACTTTGGCTCAGGTTGGAGATTCTGAGCATGACGGCCGCTTCTTGAAGGGAGCGGAATCTCGATTTCATTGAGGTTTTCCCACGTTGGGAGTTGTGGGATGCCCCCTTCAAGGATTCCTTCTGCGAGACAATTGAGACCTGTTGGACAGCTCCAGGACATCCCATATGGAATGACTCCAGAGCACCGTTCGGGGATGGATGCCTGGGAAGCCCGCCTCGCATTCCAATTGTCTCCTAGCAACAAGACAGTTTAGATCTGATGGCTCTACGGGAGCATCCGGGGCGGCTGAGTTTAAATGGACTTTCGTGAGGATGGGTCCTAATGTGTTTTTGTGTCCATGAGGGCCTTGGAATGGGGCGGTGGCACCGGGACCCTGAAGTACTCTCCTAAGCTTTGGACATGGCTCCCATGCACAGGTTTCCTTCTGGAGGTGAGATGAGTTCTGATGGGTGCCTAAGGAAACACCTATGCTCGTATTGGAATCAGGCTTTTGAGGACACATGCCTGTCACCCAAAGCAATGGATCCTATGATGGCCTAGGTTCCTGTCTGGTTCAATCTTCTTCTCTGGGGTCATCCATCTATGGTATGAGTGGAGGTCGATTATCAGCTAGCGTTAGACAGCCCTTGTTTGTTCCGGGCGACCTACACTATTGGGATGGCCTCAGGGACTTTGGAGGTTTCTCCTAATTTGTACGATTTTGGACCATGGAAAGGGCAGAATTCCCATGGATTGGTAGGCACAGTCCTAATGTGTGCCTCCAGGGGCCCAGCCTGGATGGTGTGGGGCCCAAGACTTTGAGGACAGAATTCTGAAAACACAAACTCAGCTTAGGTTTGGGGACGTAGGTATGGCAGGCCCGATCGACAAACCATGAGAAGAACTCTTCAGGATATGAAGAAAGTGCGAGTCTGAGGCGTTTGCTCAGGTTTTTGTCTCTGGATTTTGTATCAGCGATGGCCGTGGAATGTCGGGGAGGCCTCATGGGCCATGGACGAATCTTCCTCTCTGAGGATTTAGCCCGATTCTCAATTGCTTTTCATCAATCTGTGGGATGGGAGGTCTCCTTTCAGTTTTGTTACCTCAGGTGACACACCAAAAGAGGAATTCCAAAGCAAAGCTGTGAAGAAGACTGAAGGGACAACCCGACCTATGGTTAAATATTGTTGCCTAGGGGCATGGCAAGCCCAATATGCTATCTCTTCATCCAGCCACTGAGTCGCCTTACTTGAGGACTGGGCTCAGCCTGAGCGTCACAATGTGTGTTTGTGACCAATGTGGCCAGCGAGCATGGGCGGGGCCTCATGGGCCACACTGGATTCAACTACACTGAACGTTGGACAACATGCCAACCACAAGGTTTCTTGCCATGGGGAAGGAGTTCTGATTTCTGCATCACCTTCAACCCTGGGCAGTGATTGGAGATAAGGTCTAGGTTCTGAAACCTGAAAACCGAGGTTGGGAAGAGATGATGACCTAGGCCATGGCGGATCGATGTGCTCAGTGTGCGGCCAGCTGTCTGGGAGGGGCCAGGGGGTCCAGGCTCAGGCTGTGTCAGAAAGGGCATTAGTGCCCTGGTCAGCCTATGTATTTGGGGTACAGCCAAGGTCGGTGCAGGTTGATCCTCATTTGGGGTTACTGGGTAGCCCCAGAGGACAATGTTTTTCTTCTGCAGAGCCGGCAGAGTGCTGCATTGTAGTTCTGGATTGCCAAACTGGAGGGCTTGTGGGCCAGTAGTCTGACGAGAAAAGTCTGAGAACACAAGCTAGGCTTAGGTTTCTGGGTGAGGCCATGGCACGCACAATCTACAGACCTGAATCGAGGTCTCGTGCATCTGAAGTCAGGGCGAAGATCAGACGATCGCTCAGGGTGGAGTTTCTGTCCCTGATGGCTCCTTCATGAATGGGGGGGGGCATCACGAGGCCATGGGTGTTTTCCCACGATGGGAGTTGTGAGAAGCTCCAAACTGCAGAGAGTCTTCTGCAGGACAATTGAGACCTGTTGTTTGGCTCCAGGCCAATGATTCTGAGCAGGGTAAAAAGGATGGATGGCTGGGTAGCCCACCTCGCATTCCAATTGTCTCCTCGCAACAAGAAAGGTTAGATCTCCTGGATCTGTGGGGAGCAACCGAGGACGCTGAGTTGAAATGGACACCCCTGGGGATGGGTCCTAACGTGCTTTTGTGTCTATGGAGACCTTGGAATGATGCGGTGGCACTGGGGCCCTAAAGGGTTCTCCTAAACAGAGGCTTTGACACAGCTCCAACGTGCAAGTTTCCCATGTGTAGATGAGATGTTTTCTGATGGGTGAGTCAAGAAACAGCTATATGCTGCTTTTGAAATCCAGGCCTCTGAGGAGAGATGCCTGGAAACCAAAGCAATGGATCTGATTAGTGCCTAGGGGCCTGTTCTTTCCTTCATACCTCTGGGGACATCTGTCTATGGGTCTGAGTGCAGGTAGGTGCTCAGTTGGGCTCAGATTGCCCCTGTTTTTCCAGGGAAGCCACCACTATTGAGATGGATCAGGGACTTTGGAGGTTTATCCTATTAGAAGTGTTGTGGCCATTGGAATGGGCACACACAATTCCCTTGGAGAGGGCAAGTACAGTCCTCAGGTTTGGCTCCAGGGGCCTGAGCCTGTAGGTTGTGTAGGCCAGGGCTATTTGGACAGTTGTCTGAAAACACAAACTCGGCTTATGTTTCGGGTAATAGGTATGGCAGGACTGATCTACAGACCATGAGGAGAACTCTTCGGGATTTGAAAGAAGGGCGAGTGTGAGGCTCCTGCTCAAGTTTTTGTCTCTGGATATCGTGTCACTCATGGTCGTGGAATTTCTGGGTGACTTCATGGGAAATGGACTAGTCTTACTCTCTGGTGGTTTGGACCCGTCCAAAGAGTTTTGGGTCATTCTGTGGGCTGGAAGAAGTCCGTTTTTTTTTTTTTTTTTTTGTTTTCTTTTTTACCTAAGGTGTCCCACCAAATGAGGGATTCCCTAGTAGAGCCCTGGAGAGGGGCGACTGGACAATCAGAAATCTGGTTAAAAATTGGGGCCTAGAAACATGTCAAGCCCATTATGACATCTAATGGTCCAGCAACTGAGAGTACTTACTGGAGGACAGGACTCATGCTGAGGGTCACAATGCGTGTGTATGCCCTCGTCGCACTCAAGGATGGGCGGGGCCTCAGGGTGAATGCTGGTTTCTCCTACACTGAACGTTGGACAACGTGCCAACCACAAGGGTTCTTGCCATGGGGAAGGAGTTCTGATTTCTGCATCACCTTCAACCCTGGGCAGTGATTGGATATAAGGTCTAGGTTCTGAAACTTGAAAACTGTTGTTGGGAAGAGATGACGACCTAAGGCCATGGCGGCTCGATGTGCTCAGTGTGTGGCCAGCTGTCTGGGAGGGTCCAGGGGGTCCAGGCTCAGGCTGTGTCAGAAAGGGCATTAGTGCCCTGGTCAGCCTATGTATTTGGGGTACAGCCAAGGTCGGTGCAGGTTGATCCTCATTTGGGATTACTGGGTAGCACCAGAGGACAATGTTTTTCTTCTGGAGGGCCGGCAGAGTGTTGCATTGTAGTTCTGGATTGCCAAACTGGAGGGCTTGTGGGCCAGTAGTCTGACGACAAAAGTCTGAGAACACAAGCTAGGATTAGGTTTCGGGGTGAGGCAATGTCACGCACAATCTACAGACCTGAATCGAGATCTCGTGCATCTGAAGTCAGGGCGAGGATCAGACGATCGCTCAGGTTGGAGTTTCTGTCCCTGATGGCCCCTTCATGAATGGGCGGGGGCATCACGAGGCCATGGGGGTTTTCCCACGATGGGAGTTGTGAGAAGCTCCAAACTGCAGAGAGTCTTCTGCAGGACAATTGAGACCTGTTGTTTGGCTCCAGGCCAATGATTCTGAGCAGGGTTCTAAGGATGGATGGATGGGTAGCCCACCTCGCATTCCAATTGTCTCCTCGCAACAAGACAGGTTAGATCTCCTGCATCTGTGGGGAGCAACCGTGGACGCTGAATTGAAATGGACACCCCTGGGATGGGTCCAAACGTGCTTTTGTGTCTATGGAGACCTTGGAATGAAGCGGTGGCACTGGGGCCCTAAAGGGTTCTCCTAAACAGAAGCTTTGACACAGCTCCAACGTGCAAGTTTCCCATGTGTAGATGAGATGTTTCCTGATGGGTGAGTCAAGAAACAGCTATATGCTGCTTTTGAAATCCAGGCCTCTGAGGAGAGATGCCTGGAAACCAAAGCAATGGATCTGATTAGTGCCTAGGGGCCTGCTCTTTCCTTTTTACCTCTGGGGACATCTGTCTATGGGTCTGAGTGCAGGTAGGTGCTCAGTTGGGCTCAGATTGCCCCTGTTTTTCCTGGGAAGCCTCCACTATTGAGATGGATCAGGGACATTGAAGGTTTATCCTATTAGAAGGGTTGTGGCCATTGGAATGGGCACACACAATTCCCTTGGAGAGGGCAAGTACAGTCCTCAGGTTTGGCTCCAGGGGCCTGAGCCTGTAGGTTGTGTAGGCCAGGGCTGTTTGGACAGTTGTCTGAAAACACAAACTCGGCTTATGTTTCGGGTCATAGGTATGGCAGGACTGATCTACAGACGATGAGGAGAACTCTTCGGGATTTGAAAGAAGGGCGAGTGTGAGGCTCCTGCTCAAGTTTTAGTCTCTGGATATCGTGTCACTCATGGTCGTGGAATTTTTGGGTGACTTCATGGGAAATGGACGAGTCTTACTCTCTGGTGGTTTGGCCCCGTCCAAAGAGTTTGGTGTCATTCTGCGGGCTGGAAGAAGTCCTTTTTTTTTTTGTTGCTGTTGTTGTTGTTTTCTTTTTTAACCTCAGGTTTCCCACCAAATGAGGGATTCCAGAGTAGAGCCCTGGGGAGGGGCGACTGGGCAATCAGAAATCTGGTTAAAAATTGGGGCTTAGGGACATGTCAAGCCCATTATGACATCTTATGGTACAGCCACTGAGAGGACTTACTAGAGGACAGGACTCATGCTGAGGGTCACAATACGTGTGTATGCCCTCGTCGCACTCAAGAATGGCGGGGCCTCAGGTGAATGCTGGTTTCTCCTACACTGAACGTTGGACAACGTGCCAACCACAGGGTTCTTGCTATGGGTAATCAGGAGTTCTGATTTCTGCATCACACTCACCCCTGGGCAGTGATTGGAGATAAGGTCTCGGTTCTGAAGCCTGAAAACTGAGGTAGGGAAGAGATGATGACCTACGGCCATGGCGGGTTTTATGTGCTCAGTTTGTGGTCAGCTTTCTGGGTTTTGGTCAGGAAGTCCGGGCTCAGGTTGTGTTCGACAGTGCATTAGTGCCCAGGTTAGACTATATAATTTGGGTAAAGTCGAGTGCTGTGTAGGTTTACCCTCATTTAAGGTGCCTGGGCAGCTCACGAGGCAATAATTTTTTTTCTAGAGGGCAGGCAGAGTGCTGCATTGTGGGTCCGGAATTGCCAAACTTAAGGGCTTCGGGGCCAGGAGTGTGAGGACGGAAGTCTGAGAAGACAAGCTAGACTTGGGTTTCAGGGCGAGGGCACGGCAGGTACCCCCTGCAGATCTGAACCAATATCTCATGCATCTGAAGTCAGGGCGAGGATCAGACGTTGGCTCAGGTTGGAGTTTCTGAGCATGACGGCCACTTCATGAAGGGAGCGGAATCTCGAGGCCATTGAGGTTTTCTTACGTTGGGAGTTGTGGGATGCCCGCTTCATGGATTCCTTCTGCGGGACAATTGAGACCTGTTGGACAGCTCCAGGACATCCCATATGGAATGACTCCAGAGCACCGTTCGCGGATGGATGCCTGGGAAGCCCGCCTCGCATTC
>NW_028133664.1:0-30000 GCF_964662115.1 Mustela nivalis | reverse complement strand
AAACAGCTATATGCTGCTTTTGAAATCCAGGCCTCTGAGGAGAGATGCCTGGAAACCAAAGCAATCGATCTGATTAGTGCCTAGGGGCCTGTTCTTTCCTTTTTACCTCTGGGGACATCTGTCTATGGGTCTGAGTGCAGGTAGGTGCTCATTTGGGCTCAGATTGCCCCTGTTTTTCCCGGGAAGCCACAACTTTTGAGATGGATCAGGGATTTTGGAGGTTTATCCTATTAGAAGGGTTGTGGCCATTGGAATGGGCACACACAATTCCCTTGGAGAAGGAAAGTACAGTCCTCAGGTTTGGCTCCAGGGGCCGAGCCTGTAGGTTGTGTAGGCCAGGGCTGTTTAGACAGTTGTCTGAAAACAAACTCAGCTTAGGTTTGGGGACGTAGGTATGGCAGGCCCGAACTACAAACCATGAGAAGAACTCTTCAGGATATGAAGAAAGTGCGAGTCTGAGGCGCTTGCTCAGGCTTTTGTCTCTGGATTTTGTATCAGCGATGGCCGTGGAATGTCGGGGAGGCCTCATGGGCCATGGACGAATCTTCCTCTCTGAGGATTTGGCCCGATTCCCAATTGCTTTTCGTCAATCTGTGGGATGGGAGGACTCATTTCAGTTTTGTTACCTCAGGTGTCCAACCAAAAGAGGTATTCCAAAGCCAAGCCGTGGGGAAGACTGCAGGGACAACCCGAACTATGGTTAAAAATTGGGGCCTAGGGGCATGGCAAGCCCAATATGCTATCTCTTCATCCAGCCACTGAGTATCTTTACTTGAGGACTGGGCTCAGCCTGAGGGTCACAAGGTATGTTTGTGAGCAATGTGGCCCGCGAGCATGGGCGGGGCCTCATTGGCCACACTGGTTTCAACTACACTGAACGTTGGACAGCATGCCAACCACAAGGTTTCTTGCCATGGGGAAGGAGTTCTGATTTCTGCATCACCTTCAACCCTGGGCAGTGATTGGAGATAAGGTCTAGGTTCTGAAACCTGAAAACCGAGGTTGGGAAGAGATGACGACCTAAGGCCATAGCGGCTCGGTGTGCTCAGTGTGCGGACAGCTCTCTGGGAGGGGCCAGGGGGTCCAGGCTCAGGCTGTGTCAGAAAGGGCATTAGTGCCCTGGTCAGCCTATGTATTTGGGGTACAGCCAAGGTCGGTGCAGGTTGATCCTCATTTGGGGTTACTGGATAGCCCCAGAGGACAATGTTTTTCTTCTGGAGGGCAGGCAGAGTGCTGCATTATAGTTCTGGATTGCCAACCTGGAGGGCTTGTGGGCCAGTGGTCTGACGACAAACGTCTGAGAACACAAGCTAGGCTTAAGTTTCTGGGTTAGGCCATGGCAGGCACATTCTACAGACCTGAATCGAGATCTCGTGCATCTGAAGTCAGGGCGAGGATCAAACGATCGCTCAGGTTGGAGTTTCTGTCCCTGATGGCCCCTTCATGAATGGGGGGGCATCACGAGGCCATGGGGATTTTCCCAATGGGAGTTGTGAGAAGCTCCAAACTGCAGAGTGTCTTCTGCAGGAGAATTGAGGCCTGTTGTTTGGCTCCTGGCCAATGATTCTGAGAAGGGTTCTAAAAATGGATGGCTGGGTAGCCCACCTCGCATTCCAATTGTCTCCTAGCAATAAGACAGTTTAGATCTCCTGGATCTGTGGGGAGCAACCGAGGACGCTGAGTTGAAATGAACAACCCTGGGGTTGGGTCCTAATGTGCTTTTGTGTCTATGGAGACCTTAGAATGAAGCGGTGTCACTGGTGCCCTAAAGGGTTCTCCTAAACAGAGGCTTTGACACAGCTCCAACGTGCAAGGTTCCCATGTGTAGATGAGATGTTTTCTGATGGGTGAGTCAAGAAACAGCTATATGCTGCTTTTGAAATCCAGGCCTCTGACGAGAGATGCCTGGAAACCAAAGCAATGGATCTGATTAGTGCCTAGGGGCCTGTTCTTTCCTTCATACCTCTGGGGACATCTGTCTATGGGTCTGAGTGCAGGTAGGTGCTCAGTTGTGCTCAGATTGCCCCTGTTTTTCCTGGGAAGCCACCACTATTGAGATGGATCAGGGACTTTGGAGGTTTATCCTATTAGAAGGGTTGTGGCCATTGGAATGGGCACACACAAATCCCTTGGAGAGGGCAAGTTCAGTCCTCAGGTTTGGCTCCAGGAGCCTGAGCCTGTAGGTTGTCTACACCAGGGCTGTATGGACAGTTGTCTGAAAACACAAACTCGGCTTATGTTTCGGGTCATAGGTATGGCAGGACTGATCTACAGACCATGAGGAGAACTCTTCGGGATTTGAAAGAAGGGCGATGTGAGGCTCCTGCTCAAGTTTTTGTCTCTAGATATCGAGTCACTCCTGGTTTGGATTTTCTGGGTGACTTTATGGGAAATGGACGAGTCTTACTCTCTGGTGGTTTGGCCCTGAGCAAAGAGTTTGGGGTCATTCTGTGGGCTGGAAGAAGTCCGTTTTTTTTTTTGTTGTTGTTGTTGTTTTCTTTTTTAACCTCAGGTGTCCCACCAAATGAGGTGTTCCAGAGTAGAGCCCTGGAGAGGGCGACTGGACAATCAGAAATCTGGTTAAAAATTGGGGCCTAGGGACATGTCAAGCCCATTATGACATCTAATGGTCCAGCCACTGAGAGGACTTACTAGAGGACAGGACTCATGCTGAGGGTCACAATGCGTGTGTATGTACTCGTCGCAATCAAGAATGGGCGGGGCCTCAGGGTGAATGCTGGTTTCTCCTACACTGAACGTTGGACAACGTGCCAACCACAAGGGTTCTTGCCATGGGTAAGGAGGAGTTCTGATTTCTGCATCACACTCACCCCTGGGCAGTGATTGGAGATAAGGTCTCGGTTCTGAAGCCTGAAAACTGAGGTAGGGAAGAGATGATGACCTAAGGCCATGGCGGATTTTAAGTGCTCAGTGTGCGGTCAGCTTTCTGGGTGTTGGTCAGGAGGTCCCGGCTCAGGTTGTGTTCGACAGTGCCTTAGTGCCCAGGTTAGACTATATAATTTGGGTAAAGTCGAGTGCTGTGTAGGTTTATCCTCATTTAAGGTGCCTGGGCAGCTCATGAGGCAATAATTTTTTTTCTAGAGGGCAGGCAGAGTGCTGCATTGTGGGTCCGGAATTGCCAAACGTGAGGGCTTCGGGGCCAGGAGTGTGAGGACGGAAGTCTGAGAAGACAAGCTAGACTTGGGTTTCAGGGCCAGGGCACGGCAGGTACCCCCTGCAGATCTGAACCAATATCTCATGCATCTGAAGTCAGGCCGATGATCAGACGTTGGCTCAGTTGGGAATTTCTGAGCATGACGGCCGCTTCATGAAGGGAGCGGAATCTCGAGGCCATTGAGGTTTTCCCATTTTGGGAGTTGTGGGATGCCCACTTCAAGGATTCCTCCTGCGGGACAATTGAGACCTGTTGGACAGCTCCAGGACATCCCATATGGAATGACTAAAAGGCACCGTTTGCTGATGGATGCCTGGGAAGCCCGCATCGCATTCCAATTGTCTCCTAGCAACAAGACAGTTTAGATCTGATGGCTCTGCGGGAACAACCGGGGTGGCTGAGTTGAAATGGACTTTCCTGAGGATGGGTCCTAATGTGTTTTTGTGTCCATGAGGGCCTTGGAATGAGGCGGTGGCACCGGGACCCTGAAGTACTCTCCTAAGCTCTGGACATGGCTCCATGCACAGGTTTCCTTGTGGAGACGAGTTGAGTTCTGATGGGTGCCTCAGGGAAACCCCTATGCTCGTATTGGAATCAGGCTTTTGAGGACACATGTCTGTAACCCAAAGCAATGGATTCTATTATGGCCTAGGGTCCTGTCTGGTTCAATCTTCTTCTCTGGGGACATCCATCTATGGTATGAGTGGAGGTCGATTATCAGCTGGTGTCAGACAGCCCTTGTTTGTTCCGGGCGACCAAATCTATTGGGATGGCCTCAGGGACTTTGGAGGTTTCTCCTAATTTGTACGATTTTGGATCATGGAATGGGCAGAATTCCCATGGATTGGTAGGCACAGTCCTAATGTGTGGCTCCAGGGGCCCAGCCTGGAGGGTGTGTGGCCCAAGACTTTGAGGACAGAAGTCTGAAAACACAAACTCAGCTTAGGTTTGGGGACGTAGTTATGGCAGGCCCGATCTACAAACCATGAGAAGAACTCTTCAGGATATGAAGAAAGTGCGAGTCTGAGGCGCTTGCTCAGGCTTTTGTCTCTGGATTTTGTATCAGCGATGGCCGTGGAATGTCGGGGAGGCCTCATGGGCTATGGACGAATCTTCCTCTCTGAGGATTTGGCCCGATTCCCAATTGCTTTTCGTCAATCTGTGGGATGGGAGGACTCATTTCAGTTTTGTTACCTCAGGTGTCCCACCAAAAGAGGAATTCCAAAGCAAAGCCGTGGGGAAGACTGAAGGGACACCCGAACTATGGTTCAAAATTGGGGCCTAGGGGCATGGCAAGCCCAATATGCTATCTCTTCATCCAGCCAATGAGTGGCCTTACTTGAGGACTGGGCTCAGCCTGAGGGTCACAAGGTATGTTTGTGAGCAATGTGGCCCGCGAGCATGGGCGGGGCCTCATGGGACACACTGGTTTCAACTACACTGAACGTTGGACAACATGCCAACCACAAGGTTTCTCGCCATGGGGAAGGAGTTCTGATTTCTGCATCACCTTCAACCCTGGGCAGTGATTGGAGATAAGGTCTAGGTTCTGAAACCTGAAAACCGATGTTGGGAAGAGATGACGACCTAAGGCCATGGCGGCTCGATGTCCTCAGTGTGCGGCCAGCTGTCTGGGAGGGTCCAGCTGGTCCATGCTCAGGCTGTGTCAGAAAGGGCATTAGTGCCCTGGTCAGCCTATGTATTGGGGGTACAGCCAAGGTCGGTGCAGGTTGATCCTCATTTGGGGTTACTGGGTAGCCCCAGAAGACAATGTTTTTCTTCTGGAGGGCCAGCAGAGTGCTGCATTATAGTTCTGGATTGCCAAACTGGAGGGCTTGTGGGCCAGGAGTCTGACGACAAAAGTCTGAGAACACAAGCCAGGCTTAGGTTTCTGGGTGAGGCCATGGCAAGCACAATCTACAGACCTGAATCGAGATCTCGTGCATCTGAAGTCAGGGCGAGGATCAGACGATCGCTCAGGTTGGAGTTTCTGTCCCTGATGGCCCCTTCATGAATGGGGGGGCATCACGAGGCCATGGGGGTTTTCCCACTATGGGAGTTGTGAGAAGCTTCAAACTGCAGAGAGTCTTCTGCAGGACAATTGAGACCTGTAGTTTGGCTCCAGGCCAATGATTCTTAGCAGGGTTCTAAGGATGGATGGCTGGGTAGCCCACCTCGCATTCCAATTGTCTCCTAGCAACAAGACAGGTTAGATCTCCTGGATCTGTGGGCAACTACCGAGGATGCTGAGTTGAAATGGATACCTCTGGGGATGGGTCCGAATGTGCTTTTGTGTCTATGGAGACCTTGGATTGAAGCGGTGGCACTGGGGCCCTAAAGGGTTCTCCTAAACAGAGGCTTTGACACAGCTCCAACGTGCAAGTTTCCCATGTGTAGATGAGATGTTTTCTGATGGGTGAATCAAGAAACAGCTATATGCTGCTTTTGAAATCCAGGCCTCTGAGGAGAGATGCCTGGAAACCAAAGCAATCGATCTGATTAGTGCCTAGGGGCCTGTTCTTTCCTTTTTACCTCTGGGGACATCTGTCTATGGGTCTGAGTGCAGGTAGGTGCTCATTTGGGCTCAGATTGCCCCTGTTTTTCCCGGGAAGCCACAACTTTTGAGATGGATCAGGGATTTTGGAGGTTTATCCTATTAGAAGGGTTGTGGCCATTGGAATGGGCACACACAATTCCCTTGGAGAAGGAAAGTACAGTCCTCAGGTTTGGCTCCAGGGGCCGAGCCTGTAGGTTGTGTAGGCCAGGGCTGTTTAGACAGTTGTCTGAAAACAAACTCAGCTTAGGTTTGGGGACGTAGGTATGGCAGGCCCGAACTACAAACCATGAGAAGAACTCTTCAGGATATGAAGAAAGTGCGAGTCTGAGGCGCTTGCTCAGGCTTTTGTCTCTGGATTTTGTATCAGCGATGGCCGTGGAATGTCGGGGAGGCCTCATGGGCCATGGACGAATCTTCCTCTCTGAGGATTTGGCCCGATTCCCAATTGCTTTTCGTCAATCTGTGGGATGGGAGGACTCATTTCAGTTTTGTTACCTCAGGTGTCCAACCAAAAGAGGTATTCCAAAGCCAAGCCGTGGGGAAGACTGCAGGGACAACCCGAACTATGGTTAAAAATTGGGGCCTAGGGGCATGGCAAGCCCAATATGCTATCTCTTCATCCAGCCACTGAGTATCTTTACTTGAGGACTGGGCTCAGCCTGAGGGTCACAAGGTATGTTTGTGAGCAATGTGGCCCGCGAGCATGGGCGGGGCCTCATTGGCCACACTGGTTTCAACTACACTGAACGTTGGACAGCATGCCAACCACAAGGTTTCTTGCCATGGGGAAGGAGTTCTGATTTCTGCATCACCTTCAACCCTGGGCAGTGATTGGAGATAAGGTCTAGGTTCTGAAACCTGAAAACCGAGGTTGGGAAGAGATGACGACCTAAGGCCATAGCGGCTCGGTGTGCTCAGTGTGCGGACAGCTCTCTGGGAGGGGCCAGGGGGTCCAGGCTCAGGCTGTGTCAGAAAGGGCATTAGTGCCCTGGTCAGCCTATGTATTTGGGGTACAGCCAAGGTCGGTGCAGGTTGATCCTCATTTGGGGTTACTGGATAGCCCCAGAGGACAATGTTTTTCTTCTGGAGGGCAGGCAGAGTGCTGCATTATAGTTCTGGATTGCCAACCTGGAGGGCTTGTGGGCCAGTGGTCTGACGACAAACGTCTGAGAACACAAGCTAGGCTTAAGTTTCTGGGTTAGGCCATGGCAGGCACATTCTACAGACCTGAATCAAGATCTCGTGCATCTGAAGTCAGGGCGAGGATCAAACGATCGCTCAGGTTGGAGTTTCTGTCCCTGATGGCCCCTTCATGAATGGGGGGGCATCACGAGGCCATGGGGATTTTCCCAATGGGAGTTGTGAGAAGCTCCAAACTGCAGAGTGTCTTCTGCAGGAGAATTGAGGCCTGTTGTTTGGCTCCTGGCCAATGATTCTGAGAAGGGTTCTAAAAATGGATGGCTGGGTAGCCCACCTCGCATTCCAATTGTCTCCTAGCAATAAGACAGTTTAGATCTCCTGGATCTGTGGGGAGCAACCGAGGACGCTGAGTTGAAATGAACAACCCTGGGGTTGGGTCCTAATGTGCTTTTGTGTCTATGGAGACCTTAGAATGAAGCGGTGTCACTGGTGCCCTAAAGGGTTCTCCTAAACAGAGGCTTTGACACAGCTCCAACGTGCAAGGTTCCCATGTGTAGATGAGATGTTTTCTGATGGGTGAGTCAAGAAACAGCTATATGCTGCTTTTGAAATCCAGGCCTCTGACGAGAGATGCCTGGAAACCAAAGCAATGGATCTGATTAGTGCCTAGGGGCCTGTTCTTTCCTTCATACCTCTGGGGACATCTGTCTATGGGTCTGAGTGCAGGTAGGTGCTCAGTTGTGCTCAGATTGCCCCTGTTTTTCCTGGGAAGCCACCACTATTGAGATGGATCAGGGACTTTGGAGGTTTATCCTATTAGAAGGGTTGTGGCCATTGGAATGGGCACACACAAATCTCTTGGAGAGGGCAAGTTCAGTCCTCAGGTTTGGCTCCAGGAGCCTGGGCCTGTAGGTTGTCTACACCAGGGCTGTATGGACAGTTGTCTGAAAACACAAACTCGGCTTATGTTTCGGGTCATAGGTATGGCAGGACTGATCTACAGACCATGAGGAGAACTCTTCGGGATTTGAAAGAAGGGCGATGTGAGGCTCCTGCTCAAGTTTTTGTCTCTAGATATCGAGTCACTCCTGGTTTGGATTTTCTGGGTGACTTTATGGGAAATGGACGAGTCTTACTCTCTGGTGGTTTGGCCCTGAGCAAAGAGTTTGGGGTCATTCTGTGGGCTGGAAGAAGTCCGTTTTTTTTTTTGTTGTTGTTGTTGTTTTCTTTTTTAACCTCAGGTGTCCCACCAAATGAGGTGTTCCAGAGTAGAGCCCTGGAGAGGGCGACTGGACAATCAGAAATCTGGTTAAAAATTGGGGCCTAGGGACATGTCAAGCCCATTATGACATCTAATGGTCCAGCCACTGAGAGGACTTACTAGAGGACAGGACTCATGCTGAGGGTCACAATGCGTGTGTATGTACTCGTCGCAATCAAGAATGGGCGGGGCCTCAGGGTGAATGCTGGTTTCTCCTACACTGAACGTTGGACAACGTGCCAACCACAAGGGTTCTTGCCATGGGTAAGGAGGAGTTCTGATTTCTGCATCACACTCACCCCTGGGCAGTGATTGGAGATAAGGTCTCGGTTCTGAAGCCTGAAAACTGAGGTAGGGAAGAGATGATGACCTAAGGCCATGGCGGATTTTAAGTGCTCAGTGTGCGGTCAGCTTTCTGGGTGTTGGTCAGGAGGTCCCGGCTCAGGTTGTGTTCGACAGTGCCTTAGTGCCCAGGTTAGACTATATAATTTGGGTAAAGTCGAGTGCTGTGTAGGTTTATCCTCATTTAAGGTGCCTGGGCAGCTCATGAGGCAATAATTTTTTTTCTAGAGGGCAGGCAGAGTGCTGCATTGTGGGTCCGGAATTGCCAAACGTGAGGGCTTCGGGGCCAGGAGTGTGAGGACGGAAGTCTGAGAAGACAAGCTAGACTTGGGTTTCAGGGCCAGGGCACGGCAGGTACCCCCTGCAGATCTGAACCAATATCTCATGCATCTGAAGTCAGGCCGATGATCAGACGTTGGCTCAGTTGGGAATTTCTGAGCATGACGGCCGCTTCATGAAGGGAGCGGAATCTCGAGGCCATTGAGGTTTTCCCATTTTGGGAGTTGTGGGATGCCCACTTCAAGGATTCCTCCTGCGGGACAATTGAGACCTGTTGGACAGCTCCAGGACATCCCATATGGAATGACTAAAAGGCACCGTTTGCTGATGGATGCCTGGGAAGCCCGCATCGCATTCCAATTGTCTCCTAGCAACAAGACAGTTTAGATCTGATGGCTCTGCGGGAACAACCGGGGTGGCTGAGTTGAAATGGACTTTCCTGAGGATGGGTCCTAATGTGTTTTTGTGTCCATGAGGGCCTTGGAATGAGGCGGTGGCACCGGGACCCTGAAGTACTCTCCTAAGCTCTGGACATGGCTCCATGCACAGGTTTCCTTGTGGAGACGAGTTGAGTTCTGATGGGTGCCTCAGGGAAACCCCTATGCTCGTATTGGAATCAGGCTTTTGAGGACACATGTCTGTAACCCAAAGCAATGGATTCTATTATGGCCTAGGGTCCTGTCTGGTTCAATCTTCTTCTCTGGGGACATCCATCTATGGTATGAGTGGAGGTCGATTATCAGCTGGTGTCAGACAGCCCTTGTTTGTTCCGGGCGACCAAATCTATTGGGATGGCCTCAGGGACTTTGGAGGTTTCTCCTAATTTGTACGATTTTGGATCATGGAATGGGCAGAATTCCCATGGATTGGTAGGCACAGTCCTAATGTGTGGCTCCAGGGGCCCAGCCTGGAGGGTGTGTGGCCCAAGACTTTGAGGACAGAAGTCTGAAAACACAAACTCAGCTTAGGTTTGGGGACGTAGTTATGGCAGGCCCGATCTACAAACCATGAGAAGAACTCTTCAGGATATGAAGAAAGTGCGAGTCTGAGGCGCTTGCTCAGGCTTTTGTCTCTGGATTTTGTATCAGCGATGGCCGTGGAATGTCGGGGAGGCCTCATGGGCTATGGACGAATCTTCCTCTCTGAGGATTTGGCCCGATTCCCAATTGCTTTTCGTCAATCTGTGGGATGGGAGGACTCATTTCAGTTTTGTTACCTCAGGTGTCCCACCAAAAGAGGAATTCCAAAGCAAAGCCGTGGGGAAGACTGAAGGGACACCCGAACTATGGTTCAAAATTGGGGCCTAGGGGCATGGCAAGCCCAATATGCTATCTCTTCATCCAGCCAATGAGTGGCCTTACTTGAGGACTGGGCTCAGCCTGAGGGTCACAAGGTATGTTTGTGAGCAATGTGGCCCGCGAGCATGGGCGGGGCCTCATGGGACACACTGGTTTCAACTACACTGAACGTTGGACAACATGCCAACCACAAGGTTTCTCGCCATGGGGAAGGAGTTCTGATTTCTGCATCACCTTCAACCCTGGGCAGTGATTGGAGATAAGGTCTAGGTTCTGAAACCTGAAAACCGTTGTTGGGAAGAGATGACGACCTAAGGCCATGGCGGCTCGATGTCCTCAGTGTGCGGCCAGCTGTCTGGGAGGGTCCAGCTGGTCCATGCTCAGGCTGTGTCAGAAAGGGCATTAGTGCCCTGGTCAGCCTATGTATTGGGGGTACAGCCAAGGTCGGTGCAGGTTGATCCTCATTTGGGGTTACTGGGTAGCCCCAGAAGACAATGTTTTTCTTCTGGAGGGCCAGCAGAGTGCTGCATTATAGTTCTGGATTGCCAAACTGGAGGGCTTGTGGGCCAGGAGTCTGACGACAAAAGTCTGAGAACACAAGCCAGGCTTAGGTTTCTGGGTGAGGCCATGGCAAGCACAATCTACAGACCTGAATCGAGATCTCGTGCATCTGAAGTCAGGGCGAGGATCAGACGATCGCTCAGGTTGGAGTTTCTGTCCCTGATGGCCCCTTCATGAATGGGGGGGCATCACGAGGCCATGGGGGTTTTCCCACTATGGGAGTTGTGAGAAGCTTCAAACTGCAGAGAGTCTTCTGCAGGACAATTGAGACCTGTAGTTTGGCTCCAGGCCAATGATTCTTAGCAGGGTTCTAAGGATGGATGGCTGGGTAGCCCACCTCGCATTCCAATTGTCTCCTAGCAACAAGACAGGTTAGATCTCCTGGATCTGTGGGCAACTACCGAGGATGCTGAGTTGAAATGGATACCTCTGGGGATGGGTCCGAATGTGCTTTTGTGTCTATGGAGACCTTGGATTGAAGCGGTGGCACTGGGGCCCTAAAGGGTTCTCCTAAACAGAGGCTTTGACACAGCTCCAACGTGCAAGTTTCCCATGTGTAGATGAGATGTTTTCTGATGGGTGAATCAAGAAACAGCTATATGCTGCTTTTGAAATCCAGGCCTCTGAGGAGAGATGCCTGGAAACCAAAGCAATCGATCTGATTAGTGCCTAGGGGCCTGTTCTTTCCTTTTTACCTCTGGGGACATCTGTCTATGGGTCTGAGTGCAGGTAGGTGCTCATTTGGGCTCAGATTGCCCCTGTTTTTCCCGGGAAGCCACAACTTTTGAGATGGATCAGGGATTTTGGAGGTTTATCCTATTAGAAGGGTTGTGGCCATTGGAATGGGCACACACAATTCCCTTGGAGAAGGAAAGTACAGTCCTCAGGTTTGGCTCCAGGGGCCGAGCCTGTAGGTTGTGTAGGCCAGGGCTGTTTAGACAGTTGTCTGAAAACAAACTCAGCTTAGGTTTGGGGACGTAGGTATGGCAGGCCCGAACTACAAACCATGAGAAGAACTCTTCAGGATATGAAGAAAGTGCGAGTCTGAGGCGCTTGCTCAGGCTTTTGTCTCTGGATTTTGTATCAGCGATGGCCGTGGAATGTCGGGGAGGCCTCATGGGCCATGGACGAATCTTCCTCTCTGAGGATTTGGCCCGATTCCCAATTGCTTTTCGTCAATCTGTGGGATGGGAGGACTCATTTCAGTTTTGTTACCTCAGGTGTCCAACCAAAAGAGGTATTCCAAAGCCAAGCCGTGGGGAAGACTGCAGGGACAACCCGAACTATGGTTAAAAATTGGGGCCTAGGGGCATGGCAAGCCCAATATGCTATCTCTTCATCCAGCCACTGAGTATCTTTACTTGAGGACTGGGCTCAGCCTGAGGGTCACAAGGTATGTTTGTGAGCAATGTGGCCCGCGAGCATGGGCGGGGCCTCATTGGCCACACTGGTTTCAACTACACTGAACGTTGGACAGCATGCCAACCACAAGGTTTCTTGCCATGGGGAAGGAGTTCTGATTTCTGCATCACCTTCAACCCTGGGCAGTGATTGGAGATAAGGTCTAGGTTCTGAAACCTGAAAACCGAGGTTGGGAAGAGATGACGACCTAAGGCCATAGCGGCTCGGTGTGCTCAGTGTGCGGACAGCTCTCTGGGAGGGGCCAGGGGGTCCAGGCTCAGGCTGTGTCAGAAAGGGCATTAGTGCCCTGGTCAGCCTATGTATTTGGGGTACAGCCAAGGTCGGTGCAGGTTGATCCTCATTTGGGGTTACTGGATAGCCCCAGAGGACAATGTTTTTCTTCTGGAGGGCAGGCAGAGTGCTGCATTATAGTTCTGGATTGCCAACCTGGAGGGCTTGTGGGCCAGTGGTCTGACGACAAACGTCTGAGAACACAAGCTAGGCTTAAGTTTCTGGGTTAGGCCATGGCAGGCACATTCTACAGACCTGAATCAAGATCTCGTGCATCTGAAGTCAGGGCGAGGATCAAACGATCGCTCAGGTTGGAGTTTCTGTCCCTGATGGCCCCTTCATGAATGGGGGGGCATCACGAGGCCATGGGGATTTTCCCAATGGGAGTTGTGAGAAGCTCCAAACTGCAGAGTGTCTTCTGCAGGAGAATTGAGGCCTGTTGTTTGGCTCCTGGCCAATGATTCTGAGAAGGGTTCTAAAAATGGATGGCTGGGTAGCCCACCTCGCATTCCAATTGTCTCCTAGCAATAAGACAGTTTAGATCTCCTGGATCTGTGGGGAGCAACCGAGGACGCTGAGTTGAAATGAACAACCCTGGGGTTGTTTCCTAATGTGCTTTTGTGTCTATGGAGACCTTAGAATGAAGCGGTGTCACTGGTGCCCTAAAGGGTTCTCCTAAACAGAGGCTTTGACACAGCTCCAACGTGCAAGTTTCCCATGTGTAGATGAGATGTTTTCTGATGGGTGAGTCAAGAAACAGCTATATGCTGCTTTTGAAATCCAGGCCTCTGACGAGAGATGCCTGGAAACCAAAGCAATGGATCTGATTAGTGCCTAGGGGCCTGTTCTTTCCTTCATACCTCTGGGGACATCTGTCTATGGGTCTGAGTGCAGGTAGGTGCTCAGTTGTGCTCAGATTGCCCCTGTTTTTCCTGGGAAGCCACCACTATTGAGATGGATCAGGGACTTTGGAGGTTTATCCTATTAGAAGGGTTGTGGCCATTGGAATGGGCACACACAAATCTCTTGGAGAGGGCAAGTTCAGTCCTCAGGTTTGGCTCCAGGAGCCTGAGCCTGTAGGTTGTCTACACCAGGGCTGTATGGACAGTTGTCTGAAAACACAAACTCGGCTTATGTTTCGGGTCATAGGTATGGCAGGACTGATCTACAGACCATGAGGAGAACTCTTCGGGATTTGAAAGAAGGGCGATGTGAGGCTCCTGCTCAAGTTTTTGTCTCTAGATATCGAGTCACTCCTGGTTTGGATTTTCTGGGTGACTTTATGGGAAATGGACGAGTCTTACTCTCTGGTGGTTTGGCCCTGAGCAAAGAGTTTGGGGTCATTCTGTGGGCTGGAAGAAGTCCGTTTTTTTTTTTGTTGTTGTTGTTGTTTTCTTTTTTAACCTCAGGTGTCCCACCAAATGAGGTGTTCCAGAGTAGAGCCCTGGGGAGGGGCGACTGGACAATCAGAAATCTGGTTAAAAATTGGGGCCTAGGGACATGTCAAGCCCATTATGACATCTAATGGTCCAGCCACTGAGAGGACTTACTAGAGGACAGGACTCATGCTGAGGGTCACAATGCGTGTGTATGTACTCGTCGCAATCAAGAATGGGCGGGGCCTCAGGGTGAATGCTGGTTTCTCCTACACTGAACGTTGGACAACGTGCCAACCACAAGGGTTCTTGCCATGGGTAAGGAGGAGTTCTGATTTCTGCATCACACTCACCCCTGGGCAGTGATTGGAGATAAGGTCTCGGTTCTGAAGCCTGAAAACTGAGGTAGGGAAGAGATGATGACCTAAGGCCATGGCGGATTTTAAGTGCTCAGTGTGCGGTCAGCTTTCTGGGTGTTGGTCAGGAGGTCCCGGCTCAGGTTGTGTTCGACAGTGCCTTAGTGCCCAGGTTAGACTATATAATTTGGGTAAAGTCGAGTGCTGTGTAGGTTTATCCTCATTTAAGGTGCCTGGGCAGCTCATGAGGCAATAATTTTTTTTCTAGAGGGCAGGCAGAGTGCTGCATTGTGGGTCCGGAATTGCCAAACGTGAGGGCTTCGGGGCCAGGAGTGTGAGGACGGAAGTCTGAGAAGACAAGCTAGACTTGGGTTTCAGGGCCAGGGCACGGCAGGTACCCCCTGCAGATCTGAACCAATATCTCATGCATCTGAAGTCAGGCCGATGATCAGACGTTGGCTCAGTTGGGAATTTCTGAGCATGACGGCCGCTTCATGAAGGGAGCGGAATCTCGAGGCCATTGAGGTTTTCCCATTTTGGGAGTTGTGGGATGCCCACTTCAAGGATTCCTCCTGCGGGACAATTGAGACCTGTTGGACAGCTCCAGGACATCCCATATGGAATGACTAAAAGGCACCGTTTGCTGATGGATGCCTGGGAAGCCCGCATCGCATTCCAATTGTCTCCTAGCAACAAGACAGTTTAGATCTGATGGCTCTGCGGGAACAACCGGGGTGGCTGAGTTGAAATGGACTTTCCTGAGGATGGGTCCTAATGTGTTTTTGTGTCCATGAGGGCCTTGGAATGAGGCGGTGGCACCGGGACCCTGAAGTACTCTCCTAAGCTCTGGACATGGCTCCATGCACAGGTTTCCTTGTGGAGACGAGTTGAGTTCTGATGGGTGCCTCAGGGAAACCCCTATGCTCGTATTGGAATCAGGCTTTTGAGGACACATGTCTGTAACCCAAAGCAATGGATTCTATTATGGCCTAGGGTCCTGTCTGGTTCAATCTTCTTCTCTGGGGACATCCATCTATGGTATGAGTGGAGGTCGATTATCAGCTGGTGTCAGACAGCCCTTGTTTGTTCCGGGCGACCAAATCTATTGGGATGGCCTCAGGGACTTTGGAGGTTTCTCCTAATTTGTACGATTTTGGATCATGGAATGGGCAGAATTCCCATGGATTGGTAGGCACAGTCCTAATGTGTGGCTCCAGGGGCCCAGCCTGGAGGGTGTGTGGCCCAAGACTTTGAGGACAGAAGTCTGAAAACACAAACTCAGCTTAGGTTTGGGGACGTAGGTATGGCATGCCCGATCTACAAACCATGAGAAGAACTCTTCAGGATATGAAGAAAGTGCGAGTCTGAGGCGCTTGCTCAGGATTTTGTCTCTGGCTTTTGTATCAGCGATGGCCGTGGAATGTCGGGGAGGCCTCATGGGCCATGGACGAATCTTCCTCTCTGAGGATTTGGCCCGATTCCCAATTGCTTTTCGTCAATCTGTGGGATGGGAGGACTCATTTCAGTTTTGTTACCTCAGGTGTCCCACCAAAAGAGGAATTCCAAAGCAAAGCCGTGGGGAAGACTGAAGGGACACCCGAACTATGGTTCAAAATTGGGGCCTAGGGGCATGGCAAGCCCAATATGCTATCTCTTCATCCAGCCAATGAGTGGCCTTACTTGAGGACTGGGCTCAGCCTGAGGGTCACAAGGTATGTTTGTGAGCAATGTGGCCCGCGAGCATGGGCGGGGCCTCATGGGACACACTGGTTTCAACTACACTGAACGTTGGACAACATGCCAACCACAAGGTTTCTCGCCATGGGGAAGGAGTTCTGATTTCTGCATCACCTTCAACCCTGGGCAGTGATTGGAGATAAGGTCTAGGTTCTGAAACCTGAAAACCGATGTTGGGAAGAGATGACGACCTAAGGCCATGGCGGCTCGATGTCCTCAGTGTGCGGCCAGCTGTCTGGGAGGGTCCAGCTGGTCCATGCTCAGGCTGTGTCAGAAAGGGCATTAGTGCCCTGGTCAGCCTATGTATTGGGGGTACAGCCAAGGTCGGTGCAGGTTGATCCTCATTTGGGGTTACTGGGTAGCCCCAGAAGACAATGTTTTTCTTCTGGAGGGCCAGCAGAGTGCTGCATTATAGTTCTGGATTGCCAAACTGGAGGGCTTGTGGGCCAGGAGTCTGACGACAAAAGTCTGAGAACACAAGCCAGGCTTAGGTTTCTGGGTGAGGCCATGGCAAGCACAATCTACAGACCTGAATCGAGATCTCGTGCATCTGAAGTCAGGGCGAGGATCAGACGATCGCTCAGGTTGGAGTTTCTGTCCCTGATGGCCCCTTCATGAATGGGGGGGCATCACGAGGCCATGGGGGTTTTCCCACTATGGGAGTTGTGAGAAGCTTCAAACTGCAGAGAGTCTTCTGCAGGACAATTGAGACCTGTAGTTTGGCTCCAGGCCAATGATTCTTAGCAGGGTTCTAAGGATGGATGGCTGGGTAGCCCACCTCGCATTCCAATTGTCTCCTAGCAACAAGACAGGTTAGATCTCCTGGATCTGTGGGCAACTACCGAGGATGCTGAGTTGAAATGGATACCTCTGGGGATGGGTCCGAATGTGCTTTTGTGTCTATGGAGACCTTGGATTGAAGCGGTGGCACTGGGGCCCTAAAGGGTTCTCCTAAACAGAGGCTTTGACACAGCTCCAACGTGCAAGTTTCCCATGTGTAGATGAGATGTTTTCTGATGGGTGAATCAAGAAACAGCTATATGCTGCTTTTGAAATCCAGGCCTCTGAGGAGAGATGCCTGGAAACCAAAGCAATCGATCTGATTAGTGCCTAGGGGCCTGTTCTTTCCTTTTTACCTCTGGGGACATCTGTCTATGGGTCTGAGTGCAGGTAGGTGCTCATTTGGGCTCAGATTGCCCCTGTTTTTCCCGGGAAGCCACAACTTTTGAGATGGATCAGGGATTTTGGAGGTTTATCCTATTAGAAGGGTTGTGGCCATTGGAATGGGCACACACAATTCCCTTGGAGAAGGAAAGTACAGTCCTCAGGTTTGGCTCCAGGGGCCGAGCCTGTAGGTTGTGTAGGCCAGGGCTGTTTAGACAGTTGTCTGAAAACAAACTCAGCTTAGGTTTGGGGACGTAGGTATGGCAGGCCCGAACTACAAACCATGAGAAGAACTCTTCAGGATATGAAGAAAGTGCGAGTCTGAGGCGCTTGCTCAGGCTTTTGTCTCTGGATTTTGTATCAGCGATGGCCGTGGAATGTCGGGGAGGCCTCATGGGCCATGGACGAATCTTCCTCTCTGAGGATTTGGCCCGATTCCCAATTGCTTTTCGTCAATCTGTGGGATGGGAGGACTCATTTCAGTTTTGTTACCTCAGGTGTCCAACCAAAAGAGGTATTCCAAAGCCAAGCCGTGGGGAAGACTGCAGGGACAACCCGAACTATGGTTAAAAATTGGGGCCTAGGGGCATGGCAAGCCCAATATGCTATCTCTTCATCCAGCCACTGAGTATCTTTACTTGAGGACTGGGCTCAGCCTGAGGGTCACAAGGTATGTTTGTGAGCAATGTGGCCCGCGAGCATGGGCGGGGCCTCATTGGCCACACTGGTTTCAACTACACTGAACGTTGGACAGCATGCCAACCACAAGGTTTCTTGCCATGGGGAAGGAGTTCTGATTTCTGCATCACCTTCAACCCTGGGCAGTGATTGGAGATAAGGTCTAGGTTCTGAAACCTGAAAACCGAGGTTGGGAAGAGATGACGACCTAAGGCCATAGCGGCTCGGTGTGCTCAGTGTGCGGACAGCTCTCTGGGAGGGGCCAGGGGGTCCAGGCTCAGGCTGTGTCAGAAAGGGCATTAGTGCCCTGGTCAGCCTATGTATTTGGGGTACAGCCAAGGTCGGTGCAGGTTGATCCTCATTTGGGGTTACTGGATAGCCCCAGAGGACAATGTTTTTCTTCTGGAGGGCAGGCAGAGTGCTGCATTATAGTTCTGGATTGCCAACCTGGAGGGCTTGTGGGCCAGTGGTCTGACGACAAACGTCTGAGAACACAAGCTAGGCTTAAGTTTCTGGGTTAGGCCATGGCAGGCACATTCTACAGACCTGAATCAAGATCTCGTGCATCTGAAGTCAGGGCGAGGATCAAACGATCGCTCAGGTTGGAGTTTCTGTCCCTGATGGCCCCTTCATGAATGGGGGGGCATCACGAGGCCATGGGGATTTTCCCAATGGGAGTTGTGAGAAGCTCCAAACTGCAGAGTGTCTTCTGCAGGAGAATTGAGGCCTGTTGTTTGGCTCCTGGCCAATGATTCTGAGAAGGGTTCTAAAAATGGATGGCTGGGTAGCCCACCTCGCATTCCAATTGTCTCCTAGCAATAAGACAGTTTAGATCTCCTGGATCTGTGGGGAGCAACCGAGGACGCTGAGTTGAAATGAACAACCCTGGGGTTGTTTCCTAATGTGCTTTTGTGTCTATGGAGACCTTAGAATGAAGCGGTGTCACTGGTGCCCTAAAGGGTTCTCCTAAACAGAGGCTTTGACACAGCTCCAACGTGCAAGTTTCCCATGTGTAGATGAGATGTTTTCTGATGGGTGAGTCAAGAAACAGCTATATGCTGCTTTTGAAATCCAGGCCTCTGACGAGAGATGCCTGGAAACCAAAGCAATGGATCTGATTAGTGCCTAGGGGCCTGTTCTTTCCTTCATACCTCTGGGGACATCTGTCTATGGGTCTGAGTGCAGGTAGGTGCTCAGTTGTGCTCAGATTGCCCCTGTTTTTCCTGGGAAGCCACCACTATTGAGATGGATCAGGGACTTTGGAGGTTTATCCTATTAGAAGGGTTGTGGCCATTGGAATGGGCACACACAAATCTCTTGGAGAGGGCAAGTTCAGTCCTCAGGTTTGGCTCCAGGAGCCTGAGCCTGTAGGTTGTCTACACCAGGGCTGTATGGACAGTTGTCTGAAAACACAAACTCGGCTTATGTTTCGGGTCATAGGTATGGCAGGACTGATCTACAGACCATGAGGAGAACTCTTCGGGATTTGAAAGAAGGGCGATGTGAGGCTCCTGCTCAAGTTTTTGTCTCTAGATATCGAGTCACTCCTGGTTTGGATTTTCTGGGTGACTTTATGGGAAATGGACGAGTCTTACTCTCTGGTGGTTTGGCCCTGAGCAAAGAGTTTGGGGTCATTCTGTGGGCTGGAAGAAGTCCGTTTTTTTTTTTTTGTTGTTGTTGTTGTTTTCTTTTTTAACCTCAGGTGTCCCACCAAATGAGGTGTTCCAGAGTAGAGCCCTGGGGAGGGGCGACTGGACAATCAGAAATCTGGTTAAAAATTGGGGCCTAGGGACATGTCAAGCCCATTATGACATCTAATGGTCCAGCCACTGAGAGGACTTACTAGAGGACAGGACTCATGCTGAGGGTCACAATGCGTGTGTATGTACTCGTCGCAATCAAGAATGGGCGGGGCCTCAGGGTGAATGCTGGTTTCTCCTACACTGAACGTTGGACAACGTGCCAACCACAAGGGTTCTTGCCATGGGTAAGGAGGAGTTCTGATTTCTGCATCACACTCACCCCTGGGCAGTGATTGGAGATAAGGTCTCGGTTCTGAAGCCTGAAAACTGAGGTAGGGAAGAGATGATGACCTAAGGCCATGGCGGATTTTAAGTGCTCAGTGTGCGGTCAGCTTTCTGGGTGTTGGTCAGGAGGTCCCGGCTCAGGTTGTGTTCGACAGTGCCTTAATGCCCAGGTTAGACTATATAATTTGGGTAAAGTCGAGTGCTGTGTAGGTTTATCCTCATTTAAGGTGCCTGGGCAGCTCATGAGGCAATAATTTTTTTTCTAGAGGGCAGGCAGAGTGCTGCATTGTGGGTCCGGAATTGCCAAACGTGAGGGCTTCGGGGCCAGGAGTGTGAGGACGGAAGTCTGAGAAGACAAGCTAGACTTGGGTTTCAGGGCCAGGGCACGGCAGGTACCCCCTGCAGATCTGAACCAATATCTCATGCATCTGAAGTCAGGCCGATGATCAGACGTTGGCTCAGTTGGGAATTTCTGAGCATGACGGCCGCTTCATGAAGGGAGCGGAATCTCGAGGCCATTGAGGTTTTCCCATTTTGGGAGTTGTGGGATGCCCACTTCAAGGATTCCTCCTGCGGGACAATTGAGACCTGTTGGACAGCTCCAGGACATCCCATATGGAATGACTAAAAGGCACCGTTTGCTGATGGATGCCTGGGAAGCCCGCATCGCATTCCAATTGTCTCCTAGCAACAAGACAGTTTAGATCTGATGGCTCTGCGGGAACAACCGGGGTGGCTGAGTTGAAATGGACTTTCCTGAGGATGGGTCCTAATGTGTTTTTGTGTCCATGAGGGCCTTGGAATGAGGCGGTGGCACCGGGACCCTGAAGTACTCTCCTAAGCTCTGGACATGGCTCCATGCACAGGTTTCCTTGTGGAGACGAGTTGAGTTCTGATGGGTGCCTCAGGGAAACCCCTATGCTCGTATTGGAATCAGGCTTTTGAGGACACATGTCTGTAACCCAAAGCAATGGATTCTATTATGGCCTAGGGTCCTGTCTGGTTCAATCTTCTTCTCTGGGGACATCCATCTATGGTATGAGTGGAGGTCGATTATCAGCTGGTGTCAGACAGCCCTTGTTTGTTCCGGGCGACCAAATCTATTGGGATGGCCTCAGGGACTTTGGAGGTTTCTCCTAATTTGTACGATTTTGGATCATGGAATGGGCAGAATTCCCATGGATTGGTAGGCACAGTCCTAATGTGTGGCTCCAGGGGCCCAGCCTGGAGGGTGTGTGGCCCAAGACTTTGAGGACAGAAGTCTGAAAACACAAACTCAGCTTAGGTTTGGGGACGTAGGTATGGCATGCCCGATCTACAAACCATGAGAAGAACTCTTCAGGATATGAAGAAAGTGCGAGTCTGAGGCGCTTGCTCAGGATTTTGTCTCTGGCTTTTGTATCAGCGATGGCCGTGGAATGTCGGGGAGGCCTCATGGGCCATGGACGAATCTTCCTCTCTGAGGATTTGGCCCGATTCCCAATTGCTTTTCGTCAATCTGTGGGATGGGAGGACTCATTTCAGTTTTGTTACCTCAGGTGTCCCACCAAAAGAGGAATTCCAAAGCAAAGCCGTGGGGAAGACTGAAGGGACAACCCGAACTATGGTTCAAAATTGGGGCCTAGGGGCATGGCAAGCCCAATATGCTATCTCTTCATCCAGCCAATGAGTGGCCTTACTTGAGGACTGGGCTCAGCCTGAGGGTCACAATGTGTGTTTGTGACCAATGTGGCCCGCGAGCATGGGCGGGGCCTCATGGGACACACTGGTTTCAACTACACTGAACGTTGGACAACATGCCAACCACAAGGTTTCTTGCCATGGGGAAGGAGTTCTGATTTCTGCATCACCTTCAACCCTGGGCAGTGATTGGAGATAAGGTCTATGTTCTGAAACCTGAAAACCGATGTTGGGAAGAGATGACGACCTAAGGCCACGGCGGCTCAATGTTTTCAGTTGCGGACGGCTTTCTGGGAGGGGCCAGGGGGTCCAGGCTCAGGCTGTGTCAGAAAGGGCATTAGTGCCCTGGTCAGCCTATGTATTTGGGGTACAGCCAAGGTCGGTGCAGGTTGATCCTCATTTGGGGTTACTGGGTAGCCCCAGAGGACAATGTTTTTTATCTGGAGGGCAGGCAGAGTGCTGCATTATAGTTCTGGATTGCCAAACTGGAGGGCTTGTGGGCCAGTAGTCTGACGACAAAACTCTGAGAACACAAGCTAGGCTTAGGTTTCGGGGTGAGGCCATGACAGGCACAATCTACAGATCTGAATCGAGATCTCGTGCATCTGAAGTCAGGGCGAGGATCAGACGATCGCTCAGGTTGGAGTTTCTGTCCCTCATGGGCCCTTCATGAATGGGGGGGCATTACGAGGCCATGGGGGTTTCCCAATGGGAGTTGTGAGAAGCTCCAAACTGCAGAGTGTCTTCTGCAGGACAATTGAGACCTGTTGTTTGGCTCCAGGCCAATGATTCTGAGCAGGGTTCTAAGGATGGATGGCTGGGTAGCCCACCTCGCATTCCAATTGTCTCCTAGCAACAAGACAGGTAGATCTTCTAGATCTGTGGGGAGCAACCGAGGACGCTGAGTTGAAATGGACACCCCTGGGGATGGGTCCTAATGTGCTTTTCTGTCTATGGAGACCTTGGAATGAAGCGGTGGCACTGGGGCCCTAAAGGGTTCTCCTAAACAGAGGCTTTGACACAGCTCCAACGTGCAAGTTTCCCATGTGTAGATGAGATGTTTTCTGATGGGTGAGTCAAGAAACAGCTAGATGCTGCTTTTGAAATCCAGGCCTCTGACGAGAGATGCCTGGAAAACAAAGCAATGGATCTGATTAGTACCTAGGGTTCTGTTCTTTCCTTTTTACCTGTGGGACATCTGTCTATGGGTCTGAGTGCAGGTAGGTGCTCAGTTGGGCTCAGATTGCCCCTGTTTTTCCTGGGAAGCCACCACTATTGAGATGGATCAGGGACTTTGGAGGTTTATCCAATTAAAGGGTTGTGGCCATTGGAATGGGCACACACAATTCCCTTGGAGAGGGCAAGTACAGTCCTCAGGTTTGGCTCCAGGGGCCTGAGCCTGTAGGTTGTGTAGGCCAGGGCTGTTTGGACAGTTGTCTGAAAACACAAACTCGGCTTATGTTTCGGGTCATAGGTATGGCAGGACTGATCTACAGACCATGAGAACTCTTCGGGATTTTAAAGAAGGGCGAGAGTGAGGCTCCTGCTCAAGTTTTTGTCTCTGGATATCGTGTCACTCATGGTTGTGGAATTTTTGGGTGACTTCATGTGAAATGGACGAGTCGTACTCTCTGTTGGTTTGGCCCCGTCCAAAGATTTTGGGGTCATTCTGTGGGCTGGAAGAAGTCCGTTTTTTTGTTGTTGTTGTTGTTGTTTTCTTTTTTATCCTCAGGTGTCCCACCAAATGAGGGATTCCAGAGTAGAGCCCTGGGGAGGGGCGACTGGACAATCAGAAATCTGGTTAAAAATTGGGGCCTAGGGACATGTCAAGCCCATTATGACATCTAATGGTCCAGCCACTGAGAGGACTTACTAGAGGACAGGACTCATGCTGAGGGTCACAATGCGTGTGTATGTACTCGTCGCACTCAAGAATGGGCGGGGCCTCAGGGGGAATGCTGGTTTCTCCTATACTGAACGTTGGACAACGTGCCAACCACAAGGGTTCTTGCCATGGGTAAGGAGGAGTTCTGATTTCTGCATCACACTCACCCCAGGGCAGTGATTGGAGATAAGGTCTAAGTTCTGAAACCTGAAAACCGAGGTTGGGAAAAGATGACGACCTAAGGCCACGGCGGCTCGATGTTTTCAGTGTGCGGACAGCTGTCTGGGAGGGGCCAGGGGGTCCAGGCTCAGCCTGTGTCAGAACGGGCATTAGTGCCCTGGTCAGCCCATGTATTTTGTGTACAGCCAAGGTCGGTGCAGGTTGATCCTCATTTGGGGTTACTGGTTAGCCCCAGAGGACAATGTTTTTCTTCTGGAGGGCAGGCAAAGTGCTGCATTATAGTTCTGGATTGCCAAACTGGTGGGCTTGTGGGCCAGTAGTCTGAGGACAAAAGTCTGAGAACACAAGCTAGGCTTAGGTTTCGGGATGAGGCCATGGCAGGCACAATCTACACACCTGTATCGAGATCTCGTGCATCTGAAGTCAGGGCGAGGATCAGACGATCGCTCAGGTTGGAGTTTCTGTCCCTGATGGCCCCTTCATGAATGGGGGGGCATCACGAGGCCATGAGGCTTTTCCCAATGGGAGTTGTGAGAAGCTCCAAACTGCAGAGTGTCTTCTGCAGGACAATTGAGACCTGTTGTTTGGCTCCAGGCCAATGATTCTGAGCAGGGTTCTAAGGATGGATGGCTGGGTAGCCCACCTCGCATTCCAAGTGTCTCCTAGCAACAAGACAGGTTAGATCTCCTGGATCTGTGGGGAGCAACCGAGAACGCTGAGTTGAAATGGACACCCCGGGGGATGGGTCCGAATGTGCTTTTGTGTCTATGGAGACCTTGGAATGAAGCGGTGGCACTGGGGCCCTAAAGGGTTCTCCTAAACAGAGGCTTTGACACAGCTCCAACATGCAAGTTTCCCATGTGTAGATGAGATGTTTCCTGATGGGTGAGTCAAGAAACAGCTATATGCTGCTTTTGAAATCCAGGCCTCTGAGGAGAGATGCCTGGAAAACAAAGCAATGGATCTGATTAGTGCCTAGAGCCTGTTCTTTCCTTCATACCTCTGGGGACATCTGTCTATGGGTCTGAGTGCAGGTTGGGGCTCAGTTGGGCTCAGATTGCCCCTGTCTTTCCTGGGAAGCCACCACTATTGAGATGGATCAGGGACTTTGGAGGTTTATCCTATTAGAAGGGTTGTGGCCATTGGAATGGGCACACACAATTCCCTTGTAGAGGGCAAGTACAGTCCTCAGGTTTGGCTCAAGGGGCCTTAGCCTGTAGGTTGTGTAGGCCAGGGCTGTTTGGACAGTTGTCTGAAAACACAAACTCGGCTTATGTTTCGGGTCATAGGTATGGCAGGACTGATCTACAGACCATGAGAACTCTTCGGGATTTTAAAGAAGGGCGAGAGTGAGACTCCTGCTCAAGTTTTTGTCTCTGGATATCGTGTCACCCATGGTTGTGGAATTTTTGGGTGACTTCATGCGAAATGGACGAGTCGTACTCTCTGGTGGTTTGGCCCCGTCCAAAGATTTTGGGGCCATTCTGTGGGCTGGAAGAAGTCCGTTTTTTTTTTGTTGTTGTTGTTGTTGTTTTCTTTTTTATCCTCAGGTGTCCCACCAAATGAGGGATTCCAGAGTAGAGCCCTGGGGAGGGGCGACTGGACAATCAGAAATCTGGTTAAAAATTGGGGCCTAGGGACATGTCAAGCCCATTATGACATCTAATGGTCCAGCCACTGAGAGGACTTACTAGGGGACAGGGCTCATGCTGAGGGTCACAATGCGTGTGTATGTACTTGTCGCACTCAAGAATGGGCGGGGCCTCAGGGTGAATGCTGGTTTCTCCTACACTGAGCGTTGGACAACGTGCCAACCAAAAGGGTTCTTGCCATGGGTAAGGAGGAGTTCTGATTTCTGCATCACACTCATCCCTGGGCAGTGATTGGAGATAAGGTCTAGGTTCTGAAACCTGAAAACCGAGGTTGGGAAGAGATGACGACCTAAGGCCTCGGCGGCTCAATATTTTCAGTGTGCGGACAGCTGTCTGGGAGGGGCCAGGGGGTCCAGGCTCAGGCTGCGTCAGAAAGGGCATTAGTGCCCTGGTCAGCCTATGTATTTGGGGTACAGCCAAGGTCGTTAAAGTTTGATCCTCATTTGGGGTTACTGGGTAGCCCCAGAGGACAATGATTTTCTTCTGGAGGGCAGGCAAAGTGCTGCATTATAGTTCTGGATTGCCAAACTGGAGGGCTTGTGGGCCAGTAGTCTGACGACAAAAGTCTGAGAACACAAGCTAGGCTTAGGTTTCGGGGTGAGGCCATGGCAGGCAAAATCTACAGACCTGAATCGAGATCTCGTGCATCTGAAGTCAGGGCGAGGATCAGACGATCGCTCAGGTTGGAGTTTCTGTCCCTGATGGCCCTTTCATGAATGGGGGGGGGCATCACGAGGCCATGGGGGTTTTCCCAAGATGGGAGTTATGAGAAGCTCCAAACAGCAGAGAGTCTTCTGCAGGACAATTGAGACCTGTTGTTTGGCTCCAGGCCAATGATTCTGAGCAGGGTTCTAAGGGTGGATGGCTGGGTAGCCCACCTCGCATTCCAATTGTCTCCTAGCAACAAGACAGGTTAGATCTCCTGGATCTGTGGGGAGCAACCGAGGACACTGAGTTGAAATGGACACCCCTGGGGATGGGTCATAACGTGCTTTTGTGTCTATGGAGACCTTGCAATGAAGCGGTGGCACTGGGGCCCTAAAGGGTTCACCTAAACAGAGGCTTTGACACAGCTCCAACGTGCAAGTTTCCCATGTGTAGATGAGATGTTTCCTGATGGGTGAGTCAAGAAACAGCTATATGCTGCTTTTGAAATCCAGGCCTCTGAGGAGAGATGCCTGGAAACCAAAGCAATGGATCTGATTAGTGCCTAGGGGCCTGTTCTTTCCTTTTTACCTCTGGGGACATCTGTCTATGGGTCTGAGTGCAGGTAGGTGCTCAGTTGGGCTCAGATTGCCCCTGTTTTTCCTGGGAAGCCACCACTATTGAGATGGATCAGGGACTTTGGAGGTTTATACTATTAGAAGGGTTGTGGCCATTGGAATGGGCACACACAATTCCCTTGGAGAGGGCAAGTACAGTCCTCAGGTTTGGCTCCAGGGGCCTGAGCCTGTAGGTTGTGTAGGCCAGGGCTGTTTGGACAGTTGTCTGAAAACACAAACTCGGCTTATGTTTCGGGTCATAGGTATGGCAGGACTGATCTACAGACCATGAGGAGAACTCTTCGGGATTTGAAAGAAGGGCGAGAGTGAGGCTCCTGCTCAAGTTTTTGTCTCTGGATATCGTGTCACTCATGGTCGTGGAATTACTGGGTGACTTCATGGGAAATGGACGAGTCTTACTCTCTGGTGGTTTGGCCCCGTCTACAGAGTTTGGGGTCATTCTGTGGGCTGGAAGAAGTTCGTTTTTTTTTTTTTTTTGGTGTTGTTGTTGTTGTTTTCTTTTTTAAACTCAGGTGTCCCACCAAATGATGGATTCCAGAGTAGAGCCCTGGGGAGGGGCGACTGGACAATCAGAAATCTGGTTAAAAATTGGGGCCTAGGGACATGTCAAGCCCATTATGACATCTAATGGTCCAGCCACTGAGAGGACTTACTAGAGGACAGGACTCATGCTGAGTGTCACAATGCTTGTGTATGCGCTCCTAACACTCAAGAATGGGCGGGGCATCAGGGTGAATGCTGGTTTCTCCTACACTGAACGTTGGACAACGTGCCAACCACAAGGGTTCTTGCCATGGGTAAGGAGGATTCATGATTTCTGCATCACACTCACCCCTGGGCAGTGATTGGAGATAAGGTCTCGGTTCTGAATCCTGAAAACTGAGGTAGGGAAGAGATGATGACCTAAGGCCATGGCGGGTTTTATGTGCTCAGTGTGCGGTCAGCTTTCTGGGTGTTGGTCAGGAGGTCCGGGCTCAGGTTGTGTTCGACAGTGCATTAGTGCCCAGGTTAGACTATATAATTTGGGTAAAGTCGAGTGCGGTGTAGGCTTATCCTCATTTAAGGTGCCTGGGCAGCTCATGAGGCAATAATTTTTTTTCTAGAGGGCTGGCAGGGTGCTGCATTGTGGGTCCGGAATTGCCAAACTTGAGGGCTTCGGGGCCAGGAGTGTGAGGACGGAAGTCTGAGAAGACAAGCTAGACTTGGGTTTCAGGGCGAGGGCACGGCAGGTACCCCTTGCAGATCTGAACCAATATCACATCCATCTGAAGTCAGGGCGAGGATCAGACGTTGGCTCAGGTGGGAATTTCAGAGCATGACGGCCGCTTCATGAAGGGAGCGGAATCTCGAGGCCATTGAGGTTTTCCCACGTTGGGAGTTGTGGGATGCCCCCTTCAAGGATTCCTTCTGCGAGACAATTGAGACCTGTTGGACAGCTCCAGGACATCCCATATGGAATGACTCCAGAGCACGGTTCGCGGATGGATGCCTGGGAAGCCTGCCTCGCATTCCAATTGTCTCCTAGCAACAAGACTGTTTAGACCTGATGGCTCTGCTGGAGCAACCGGGGTGGCTGAGTTGAAATGGACTTTCCTGAGGATGGGTCCTAATGTGTTTTTGTGTCCATGAGGGCCTTGGAATGGGGCGGTGGCACCGGGACCCTGAAGTACTCTCCTAAGCTTTGGACATGGCTCCCATGCACAGGTTTCCTTGTGGAGACGAGATGAGTTCTGTTGGGTGCCTCAGGAAAACACCAATGCTCGTATTGGAATCAGGCTTTTGAGAACACATGCCTGTAACCCAAAGCAATGGATCCTATTATGGCCTAGGGTCCTGTCTGGTTCAATCTTCTTCTCTGGGGACATCCATCTATGGTATGAGTGGAGGTCGATTATCAGCTGGTGTCAGACAGCCCTTGTTTGTTCCGGGCGACCCACACTATTGGGATGGCCTCAGGGACTTTGGAGGTTGCTCCTAATTTGTACGATTCTGGACCATGGAATGGGCAGAATTCCCATGGATTGGAAGGCACAGTCCTAATGTGTGGCTCCAGGGGCCCTTCCTGGAGGGTGTGTGGCCCAAGACGTTGAGGACAGAAGTCTGAAAACACAAACTCAGCTTATGTTTGGGGACGTAGGTATGGCAGGCCCGATCTACAAACCATGAGAAGAACTCTTCAGGATATGAAGAAAGTGCGAGTCTGAGGCGCTTGCTCAGGCTTTTGTCTCTGGATTTTTTATCAGTGATGGCCGTGGAATGTCGGGGAGGCCTATTGGGCCATGGACGAATCTTCCTCTCTGAGGATTTGGCCCGATTCCCAATTTCTTTTCGTCAATCTGTGGGATGGGAGGACTCATTTCAGTTTTGTTACCTCAGATGTCCCACCAAAAGAGGAATTCCAAAGCCAAGCCGTGGGGAAGACTGAAGGGACAACCCGAACTATGGTTAAAAATTGGGGCCTAGGGGCATGGCAAGCCCAATATGCTATCTCTTCATCCAGCCACTGAGTGACCTTACTTGAGGACTGGGCTCAGCCTGAGTGTCACAATGTGTGCTTGTGACCAATGTGGCCCGCCGGCATGGGCGGGGCCTCATGGGCCACACTGGTTTCAACTACACTGAACGTTGGACAACATGCCAACCACAAGGTTTCTTGCCATGGGGAAGGAGTTCTGATTTCTGCATCACCTTCAACCCTGGGCAGTGATTGGAGATAAGGTCTAGGTTCTGAAACCTGAACCGATATTGGGAAGAGATGACGACCTAAGGCCATGGCTGCTCGATGTGCTCAGTGTGCGGCCAGCTGTCTGGGAGGGTCCACGGGGTCCAGGCTCAGGCTGTGTCAGTAAGGGCATTAGTGCCCTGGTCAGCCAAAGTATTTGGGGTACAGCCAAGGTCGGTGCAGGTTGATCCTCATTTGGGGTTACTGGGTAGCCCCAGAGGACAATGATTTTCTTCTGGAGGGCAGGCAGAGTGCTGCATTATAGTTCTGGATTGCCAAACTGGAGGGCTTGTGGGCCAGTAGTCTGACGACAAAAGTCTGAGAACAAAAGCTAGGCTTAGGTTTCTGGTTGAGGCCATGGCAGGCACAATCTACAGACCTGAATCGAAATCTCGTGCATCTGAAGTCAGGGCGAGGATCAGACGATCGCTCAGGTTGGAGTTTCTGTCCCTGATGGCCCCTTCATGAATGGGGGGGGCATCACGAGGCCATGGGTGTTTTCCCACGAAGGGAGTTGTGAGAAGCTCCAAACTGCAGAGAGTCTTCTGCAGGACAATTGAGACCTGTTGTTTGGCTCCAGGCCAATGATTCTGAGCACGGTTCTAAGGATGGATGGCTTGGTATCCCACCTCGCATTCCAATTGTCTCCTAGCAACATGACAGGTTAGATCTCCTGGATCTGTCGGGAGCAACCGAGGACGCTGAGTTGAAATGGACACCCCTGGGGATGGGTCCTAACGTGCTTTTGTGTCTATGGAGACTTTGGAATGAAGAGGTGGCACTGGGGCCCTAAAGGGTTCTCCTAAACAGAGGCTTTGACCGAGCTCCAACGTACAAGTTTCCCATGTGTAGATGAGATGTTTTCTGATGGGTGAGTCAAGAAACAGCTAGATGCTGCTTTTGAAATCCAGGCCTCTGAGGAGAGATGCCTGGAAACCAAAGCAATGGATCTGAT
>NW_028133665.1:0-30000 GCF_964662115.1 Mustela nivalis | reverse complement strand
AGTTGGGCTCAGATTGCCCCTGTTTTTCCTGGGAAGCCACCACTATTGAGATGGATCAGGGACTTTGGAGGTTTATCCTATGAGAAGGGTTGTGGCCATTGGAATGGGCACACACAATTCCCTTGGAGAGGGCAAGTACAGTCCTCAGGTTTGGCTCCAGGGGCCTGAGCCTGTAGGTTGTGTAGGCCAGGGCTGTTTGTACAGTTGTCTGAAAACACAAACTCGGCTTATGTTTCGGGTCATAGGTATGGCAGAACTGATCTACAGACCCTGAGGAGAACTCTACGGGATTTGAAAGAAGGGCGAGTGTGAGGCTCTGCTCAAGTTTTTGTCCTGGATATCGTGTCACTCATGGTCGTTGAATTTCTGGGTGACTTCATGGGAAATGGACGAGTCTTACTCTCTGGTGGTTTGGCCACGTCCAAAGAGTTTGCGGTCATTCTGTGGGCTGGAAGAAGTCCGTTTTTTTTTTTTTTTTTGTTGTTGTTGTTGTTTTCTTTTTTAACCTCAGGTGTCCCACCAAATGATGGATTCCAGAGTAGAGCCCTGGGGAGGGGCGACTGGACAATCAGAAATCTGGTTAAAAATTGGGGCCTAGGGACATGTCAAGCCCATTATGACATCTAATGGTCCAGCCACTGAGAGGACTTACTAGAGGACAGGACTCATGCTGAGGGTCACAATGCATGTGTATGCCCTCATCGTACTCAAGAATGGGCGGGGCCTCAGGGTGAATGCTGGTTTCTCCTACACTGAACGTGCCAACCACAAGGATTCTTGCCATGGGTAAGGAGGAATTCTGATTTCTGCATCACACTCACCCCTGGGCAGTGATTGGAGATAAGGTCTCGGTTCTGAAGCCTGAAAACTGAGGTAGGGAAGAGATGATGACCTAAGGCCATGGCGGGTTTTATGTGCTCAGTGTGCGGTCAGCTTTCTGGGTGTTGGTCAGGAGGTCCGGGCTCAGGTTTGTTCGACAGTGCATTAGTGCCCAGGTTACACTATATAATTTGGGTAACGTCGAGTGCTGTGTAGGTTTACCCTCATTTAAGGTGCCTGGGCAGCTCATGAGGCAATATTTTTTTTTCTAGAGGGCAGGCAGAGTGCTGCATTGTGGGTCCGGAATTGCCAAACTTGAGGGATTCGGGGCCAGGAGTGTGAGGACGGAAGTCTGAGAAGACAAGCTAGACTTGGGTTTCAGGGCGAGGGCATGGCAGGTACCCCCTGCAGAGCTGAACCAATATCTCATGCATCTGAAGTCAGGGCGAGGATCAGACGTTGGCTCAGGTTGGAGTTTCTGAGCATGACGGCCGCTTCATGAAGGGAGCGGAATCTCGAGGCCATTGAGGTTTTCCCACGTTGGGAGTTGTGGGATGCCCCCTTCAAGGATACCTCCTGCGGGACAATTGAGACCTGTTGGACAGCTCCAGGACATCCCATATGGAATGACTCCAGAGCATCGTTCGCGGATGGATGCCTGGGAATCCCGCCTCGCATTCCAATTGTCTCCTAGCAACAAGACAGTTTAGATCTGATGGCTCTGCCTGAGCAACCGCGGTGGCTGAGTTGAAATGGACTTTCCTGAGGATGGGTCCTAATGTGTTTTTGTGTCCATGAGGGCCTTGGAATGGGGCGGTTGCACCGGGACCCTGAAGTACTCTCCTAAGCTTTGGACATGGCTCCCATGCACAGGTTTCCTTGTGGAGACGAGATGAGTTCTGATGGGTGCCTCAGGAAAACTCCTATGCTCGTATTGGAATCAGGCTTTTGAGGACACATGCCTGTAACCCAAAGCAATGGATCCTATTATGGCCTAGGGTCCTGTCTGGTTCAATCTTCTTCTCTGGGGACATCCATCTATGGTATGAGTGGATGTCGATTATCAGCTGGTGTCAGACAGCCCTTGTTTGTTCCGGGCGACCTACACTATTGGGATGGCCTCAGGGACTTTGGAGGTTTCTCCTAATTTGTACTATTTTCGACCATGGAATGGGCAGAATTCCCATGGATTGGTAGGCACAGTCCTAATGTGTGGCTCCAGGGGCCCAGCCTGCAGGGTGGTTGGCCCAAGACTTTGAGGACAGAAGTCTGAAAACACAAACTCAGCTTAGATTTGGGGACGTAGGTATGGCAGGCCCGATCTACAAACCATGAGAAGAACTCTTCAGGATATGAAGAAAGTGCGAGTCTGAGGCGCTTGCTCAGGCTTTTGTCTCTGGATTTTGTATCAGCGATGGCCGTGGAATGTCGGGGAGGCCTCATGGGCCATGGACGAATCTTCCTCTCTGAGGATTTGGCCCGATTCCCAATTGCTTTTCGTCAATCTGTGGGATGGGAGGACTCATTTCAGTTTTGTTACCTCAGGTGTCCCACCAAAAGAGGAATTCCAAAGCAAAGCCGTGGGGAAGACTGAAGGGACAAACCGAACTATGGTTAAAAATTGGGGCCTAGGGGCATGGCAAGCCCAATATGCTATCTCTTCATCCAGCCACTGAGTGGCCTTACTTGAGGACTGGGCTCAGCCTGAGGGTCACAAGGTGTGTTTGTGACCAATGTGGCCCGCGAGCATGGGTGGGGCCTCATGGGCCACACTGGTTTCAACGACACTGAACGTTGGACAACATGCCAACCACAAGGTTTCTTGCCATGGGGAAGGAGTTCTGATTTCTGCATCACCTTCAACCCTGGGCAGTGATTGGAGATAAGGTCTAGGTTCTGAAACCTGAAAACCGAGGTTGGGAAGAGATGACGACCTGAGGCCATGGCGGCTCGATGTGCTCAGTGTGCGGCCAGCTGTCTGGGAGGGTCCAGGGGGTCCAGGCTCAGGCTGTGTCAGAAAGGGCATTAGTGCCCTATCAGCCTATGTATTTGGGGTACAGCCATGGTCGGTGCAGGTTGATCCTCATTTGGGGTTACTGGGTAGCCCCAGAGGACAATGTTTTTCTTCTGGAGGGCCGGCAGAGTGCTGCATTGTAGTTCTGGATTGCCAAACTGGAGGCCTTGTGGGCCAGTAGTCTGACGACAAAAGTCTGAGAACACAAGCTAGGCTTAGGTTTCTGGGTGAGGCAATGGCACGCACAATCTACAGACCTGAATCGAGATCTCGTGCATCTGAAGTCAGGGCGAGGATCAGACGATCGCTCAGGTTGGAGTTTCTGTCCCTGATGGCCCCTTCATGAATGGGGGGGGCCTTCTCGAGGCCATGGGTGTTTTCCCACGATGGGAGTTGTGAGAAGCTCCAAACTGCAGAGAGTCTTATGCTGGACAATTGAGACCTGTTGTTTGGCTCCAGGCCAATGATTCTGAGCAGGGTTCTAAGGATGGATGGCTGGGTAGCCCACCTCGCATTCCAATTGTCTCCTAGCAACAAGACAGGTTAGATCTCCTGGATCTGTGGGGAGCAACCGAGGACGCTGAGTTGAAATGGACACCCCTGGGGATGGGTCCTAACGTGCTTTTGTGTCTATGGAGACCTTGGAATGAAGCGGTGGCACTGGGGCCCAAAAGGGTTCTCCTAAACAAAGGCTTTGACACAGCTCCAACGTGCAAGTTTCCCATGTGTAGATGAGATGTTTTCTGATGGGTGAGTCAAGAAACAGCTATATGCTGCTTTTGAAATCCAGGCCTCTGAGGAGAGATGCCTGGAAACCAAAGCAATGGATCTGATTAGTGCCTAGGGCCTGTTCTTTCCTTTTTACCTCTGGGGACATCTGTCTATGGGTCTGAGTGCAGGTAGGTGCTCAGTTGGGCTCAGATTGCCCCTGTTTTTCCTGGGAAGCCACAACTATTGAGATGGATCAGGGACTTTGGAGGTTTATCCTATGAGAAGTGTTGTGGCCATTGGAATGGGCACACACAATTCCCTTGGAGAGGGCAAGTACAGTCCTCAGGTTTGGCTCCAGGGGCCTGAGCCTGTAGGTTGTGTAGGCCAGGGCTGTTTGGACAGTTGTCTGAAAACACAAACTCGGCTTATGTTTCGGGTCATAGGTGTGGCAGAACTGATCTACAGACCATGAGGAGAACTCTTCGGGATTTGAAAGAAGGGCGAGTGTGAGGCTCTGCTCAAGTTTTTGTCCTGGATATCGTGTCACTCATGGTCGTTGAATTTCTGGTTGACTTCATGGGAAATGGACGAGTCTTACTCTCTGGTGGTTTGGCCACGTCCAAAGAGTTTGCGGTCATTCTGTGGGCTGGAAGAAGTCCTTTTTTTTTTGTTGTTGTTGTTGTTGTTGTTGTTTTCTTTTTTAACCTCAGGTGTCCCACCAAATGATGGATTCCAGAGTAGAGCCCTGGGGAGGGGTGACTGGACAATCAGAAATCTGGTTAAAAATTGGGGCCTAGGGACATGTCAAGCCCATTATGACATCTAATGGTCCAGCCACTGAGAGGACTTACTAGAGGACAGGACTCATGCTGAGGGTCACAATGCGTGTGTATGCCCTCATCGCACTCAAGAATGGGCGGGGCCTCAGGGTGAATGCTGGTTTCTCCTACACTGAACGTGCCAACCACAAGGATTCTTGCCATGGGTAAGGAGGAATTCTGATTTCTGCATCACACTCACCCCTGGGCAGTGATTGGAGATAAGGTCTCGGTTCTGAAGCCTGAAAACTGAGGTAGGGAAGAGATGATGACCTAAGGCCATGGCGGGTTTTATGTGCTCAGTGTGCGGTCAGCTTTCTGGGTATTGGTCAGGAGGTCCGGGCTCAGATTTGTTCGACAGTGCATTAGTGCCCAGGTTACACTATATAATTTGGGTAAAGTCGAGTGCTGTGTAGGTTTACCCTCATTTAAGGTGCCTGGGCAGCTCATGAGGCAATATTTTTTTTTCTAGAGGGCAGGCAGAGTGCTGCATTGTGGGTCCGGAATTGCCAAACTTGAGGGATTCGGGGCCAGGAGTGTGAGGACGGAAGTCTGAGAAGACAAGCTAGACTTGGGTTTCAGGGCGAGGGCATGGCAGGTACCCCCTGCAGATCTGAACCAATATCTCATGCATCTGAAGTCAGGGCGAGGATCAGACGTTGGCTCAGGTTGGAGTTTCTGAGCATGACGGCCGCTTCATGAAGGGAGCGGAATCTCGAGGCCATTGAGGTTTTCCCACGTTGGGAGTTGTGGGATGCCCCCTTCAAGGATTCCTTCTGCGGGACAATTGAGACCTGTTGGACAGCTCCAGGACATCCCATATGGAATGACTCCAGAGCATCGTTCGCGGATGGATGCCTGGGAAGCCCGCCTCGCATTCCAATTGTCTCCTAGCAATAAGACAGTTTAGATCTGATGGCTCTGCCGGAGCAACCGCGGTGGCTGAGTTGAAATGGACTTTCCTGAGGATGGGTCCTAATGTGTTTTTGTGTCCATGAGGGCCTTGGAATGGGGCGGTGGCACCGGGACCCTGAAGTACTCTCCTCAGCTTTGGACATGGCTCCCATGCACAGGTTTCCTTGTGGAGACGAGATGAGTTCTGATGGGTGCCTCAGGAAAACCCCTATGCTCGTATTGGAATCAGGCTTTTGAGGACACATGCCTGTAACCCAAAGCAATGGATCCTATTATGGCCTAGGGTCCTGTCTGGTTCAATCTTCTTCTCTGGGGACATCCATCTATGGTATGAGTGGAGGGTGATTATCAGCTGGTGTCAGACAGCCCTTGTTTCTTCCGGGCGACCTACACTATTGGGATGGCCTCAGGGACTTTGGAGGTTTCTCCTAATTTGTACTATTTTGGACCATGGAATGGGAAGAATTCCCATGGATTGGTAGGCACAGTCCTAATGTGTGGCTCCAGGGGCCCAGCCTGCAGGGTGGTTGGCCCAAGACTTTGAGGACAGAAGTCTGAAAACACAAACTCAGCTTAGATTTGGGGACGTAGGTATGGCAGGCCCGATCTACAAACCATGAGAAGAACTCTTCAGGATATGAAGAAAGTGCTAGTCTGAGGCGCTTGCTCAGGCTTTTGTCTCTGGATTTTGTATCAGCGATGGCCGTGGAATGTCGGGGAGGCCTCATGAGCCATGGACGAATCTTCCTCTCTGAGGATTTGGCCCGATTCCCAATTGCTTTTCGTCAATCTGTGGGATGGGAGGACTCATTTCAGTTTTGTTACCTCAGGTGTCCCACCAAAAGAGGAATTCCAAAGCCAAGCCGTGGGGAAGACTGAAGGGTCAACCCGAACTATGGTTAAAAATTGGGGCCTAGGGGCATGGCAAGCACAATATGCTATCTCTTCATCCAGCCACTGAGCGGCCTTACTTGAGGACTAGGCTCAGCCTGAGCGTCACAATGTGTGTTTGTGACCAATGTGGCCCGCGAGCATGTGCGGGGCCTCATGGGCCACACTGGTTTCAACGACACTGAACGTTGGACAACATGCCAACCACAAGGTTTCCTGCCATGGGGAAGGAGTTCTGATTTTTGCATCACCTTCAACCCTGGGCAGTGATTGGAGATAAGGTCTAGGTTCTGAAACCTGAAAACCGAGGTTGGGAAGAGATGACGACCTAAGGCCATGGCGGGTCAATGTGCTCAGTGTGCGGCCAGCTGTCTGGGAAGGTCCAGGGGGTCCAGGCTCAGGCTGTGTCAGAAAGGGCATTAGTGACCTGGTCAGCCTATGTATTTGGGGTACAGCCATGGTCGGTGCAGTTTGATCCTCATTTGGGGATACTGGGTAGCCCCAGAGGACAATGTTTTTCTTCTGGAGGGCCGGCAGAGTGCTGCATTGTAGTTCTGGATTGCCAAACTGGAGGGCTTGTGGGCCAGTAGTCTGACGACAAAAGTCTGAGAACACAAGCTAGGCTTAGGTTTCTGGGTGAGGCCATGGCAGGCACAATCTACAGACCTGAATCGAGTTCTCATGCATCTGAAGTCAGGGCGAGGATCAGACGATCGCTCAGTTTGGAGTTTCTGTCCCTGATGGCCCCTACATGAATGGGCGGGGGCATCACGAGGCCATGGGTGTTTTCCCACGATGGGAGTTGTGAGAAGCTCCAAAATGCAGAGAGTCTTCTGCATGAAATTGAGACCTGTTGTTTGGCTCCAGGCCAATGATTCTGAGCAGGCTTCTAAGGATGGATGGCTGGGTAGCCAACCTTGCATTCCAATTGTCTCTTAGCAACAAGACAGGTTAGATCTCCTGGATCTGTGGGGAGAAACCGAGGACACTGAGTTGAAATGGACACCCCTGAGGATGGGTCCTAACGTGCTTTTGTGTCTATGGAGACCTTGGAATGAAGCGGTGGCCCTGGGGCCCTAAAGGGTTCTAAACAAAGGCTTTGACACAGCTCCAACGTGCAAGTTTCCCATGTGTAGATGAGATGTTTTCTGATGGGTGAGTCAAGAAACAGCTATATGCTGCTTTTGAAATTCAGGCCTCTGAGGAGAGATGCCTGGAAACCAAAGCATTGGATCTGATTAGTGCCTAGGGGCCTGTTCTTTCCTTTTTACCTCTGGAGACATCTGTCTATGGGTCTGAGTGCAGGTAGGTGCTCAGTTGGGCTCAGATTGCCCCTGTTTTTCCAGGGAAGCCACCACTATTGAGATGGATCAGGGACTTTGGAGGTTTATCCTATGAGAAGGGTTGTGGCCATTGGAATGGGCACACACAATTCCCTTGGAGAGGGCAAGTACAGTCCTCAGGTTTGGCTCCAGGGGCCTGAGCCTGTAGGTTGTGTAGGCCAGGGCTGTTTGGACAGTTGTCTGAAAACACAAACTCGGCTTATGTTTCGGGTCATAGGTATGGCAGAACTGATCTACAGACCATGAGGAGAACTCTTCGGGATTTGAAGGAAGGGCGAGTGTGAGGCTCTGCTCAAGTTTTTATCCTGGATATCGTGTCACTCATGGTCGTTGAATTTCTGGGTGACTTCATGGGAAATGGACGAGTCTTACTCTCTGGTGGTTTGGCCTTGTCCAAGGAGTTTGGGTTAATTCTGTGGGCTGGAAGAAGTCAGTTTTTTTTTTGTTTGTTTGTTTTTTTCTTTTTTAACCTCAGGTGTCCCACCAAATGATGGATTTCAGAGTAGAGCCCTGGGGAGGGGCGACTGGACAATCAGAAATCTGGTTAAAAATTGGGGCCTAGGGACATGTCAAGCCCATTATGACATCTAATGGTCCAGCCACTGAGAGGACTTACTAGAGGACAGGACTCATGCTGAGGGTCACAATGCGTGTGTATGCCCTCATCGCACTCAAGAATGGGCGGGGCCTCAGGGTGAATGCTGGTTTCTCCTACACTGAACGTGCCAACCACAAGGATTCTTGCCATGGGTAAGGAGGAATTCTGATTTCTGCATCACACTCACCCCTGGGCAGTGATTGGAGATAAGGTCTCGGTTCTGAAGCCTGAAAACTGAGGTAGGGAAGAGATGATGACCTAAGGCCATGGCGGGTTTTATGTGCTCAGTGTGCGGTCAGCTTTCTGGGTGTTGGTCAGGAGCTCCGGGCTCAGGTTTGTTCGACAGTGCATTAGTGCCCAGGTTACACTATATAATTTGGGTAAAGTCGAGTGCTGTGTAGGTTTACCCTCATTTAAGGTGCCTGGGCAGCTCATGAGGCAATATTTTTTTTTCTAGAGGGCAGGCAGAGTGCTGCATTGTGGGTCTGGAATTGCCAAACTTGAGGGATTCAGGGCCAGGAGTGTGAGGACGGAAGTCTGAGAAGGCAAGCTAGACTTGGGTTTCAGGGCGAGGGCATGGCAGGTACCCCCTGCAGGTCTGAACCAATATCTCATGCATCTGAAGTCAGGGCGAGGATCAGACGTTGGCTCAGGTTGGAGTTTCTGAGCATGACGGCCGCTTCATGAGAGAGCGGAATCTCGAGGTCATTGAGGTTTTCCCACGTTGGGAGTTGTGGGATGCCCCCTTCAAGGATTCCTTCTGCGGGAAAATTGAGACCTGTTGGACAGCTCCAGGACATCCCATATGGAATGACTCCAGAGCATCGTTCGCGGATGGATGCCTGGGAATCCCGCCTCGCATTCCAATTGTCTACTAGCAACAAGACAGTTTAGATCTGATGGCTCTGCCGGAGCAACCGCGGTGGCTGAGTTGAAATGGACTTTCCTGAGGATGGGTCCTAATGTGTTTTTGTGTCCATGAGGGCCTTGGAATGGGGCGGTGGCACCGGGACCCTGAAGTACTCTCCTAAGCTTTGGACATGGCTCCCATGCACAGGTTTCCTTGTGGAGATGAGATGAGTTCTGATGGGTGCCTCAGGAAAACCCCTATGCTCGTATTGGAATCAGGCTTTTGAGGACACATGCCTGTAACCCAAAGCAATGGATCCTAATATGGCCTAGGGTCCTGTCTGGTTCAATCTTCTTCTCTGGGGACATCCATCGATGGTATGAGTGGAGGGTGATTATCAGCTGGTGTCAGACAGCCCTTGTTTGTTCCGGGCGACCTACACTATTGGGATGGCCTCAGGGACTTTGGAGGTTTCTCCTAATTTGTACTATTTTGGACCATGGAATGGGAAGAATTCCCATGGATTGGTAGGCACAGTCCTAATGTGTGGCTCCAGGGGCCCAGCCTGCAGGGTGGTTGGCCCAAGACATTGAGGACAGAAGTCTGAAAACACAAACTCAGCTCAGATTTGGGGACGTAGGTATGGCAGGCCCGATCTACAAACCATGAGAAGAACTCTTCAGGATATGAAGAAATTGCTAGTCTGAGGCGCTTGCTCAGGCTTTTGTCTCTGGATTTTGTATCAGCGATGGCCGTGGAATGTCGGGGAGGCCTCATGGGCCATGGACGAATCTTCCTCTCTGAGGATTTGGCCCGATTCCCAATTGCTTTTCGTCAATCTGTGGGATGGGAGGACTCATTTCAGTTTTGTTACCTCAGGTGTCCCACCAAAAGAGGAATTCCAAAGCCAAGCCGTGGGGAAGACTGAAGGGTCAACCCGAACTATGGTTAAAAATTGGGGCCTAGGGGCATGGCAAGCCCAATATGCTATCTCTTCATCCAGCCACTGAGCGGCCTTACTTGAGGACTACGCTCAGCCTGAGCGTCACAATGTGTGTTTGTGACCAATGTGGCCCGCGAGCATGGGCGGGGCCTCATGGGCCACACTGGTTTCAACGACACTGAACATTGGACAACATGCCAACCACAAGGTTTCTTGCCATGGGGAAGGAGTTCTGAATTCTGCATCACCTTCAACCCTGGGCAGTGATTGGAGATAAGGTCTAGGTTCTGAAACCTGAAAACCGAGGTTGGGAAGAGATGACGACCTAAGGCCATGGCGGGTCAATGTGCTCAGTGTGCGGTCAGCTGTCTGGGAGGGTCCAGGGGGTCCAGGCTCAGGCTGTGTCAGAAAGGGCATTAGTGACCTGGTCAGCCTATGTATTTGGGGTACAGCCATGGTCGGTGCAGTTTGATCCTCATTTGGGGTTACTGGGTAGCCCCAGAGGACAATGTTTTTCTTCTGGAGGGCTGGCAGAGTGCTGCATTGTAGTTCTGGATTGCCAAACTGGAGGCCTTGTGGGCCAGTAGTCTGACGACAAAAGTCTGAGAACACAAGCTAGGCTTAGGTTTCTGGGTGAGGCCATGGCAGGCACAATCTACAGACCTGAATCGAGTTCTCATGCATCTGAAGTCAGGGCGAGGATCAGACGATCGCTCAGTTTGGAGTTTCTGTCCCTGATGGCCCCTACATGAATGGGCGGGGGCATCACGAGGCCATGGGTGTTTTCCCACGATGGGAGTTGTGAGAAGCTCCAAAATGCAGAGAGTCTTCTGCATGAAATTGAGACCTGTTGTTTGGCTCCAGGCCAATGATTCTGAGCAGGCTTCTAAGGATGGATGGCTGGGTAGCCAACCTTGCATTCCAATTGTCTCTTAGCAACAAGACAGGTTAGATCTCCTGGATCTGTGGGGAGAAACCGAGGACACTGAGTTGAAATGGACACCCCTGAGGATGGGTCCTAACGTGCTTTTGTGTCTATGGAGACCTTGGAATGAAGCGGTGGCCCTGGGGCCCTAAAGGGTTCTAAACAAAGGCTTTGACACAGCTCCAACGTGCAAGTTTCCCATGTGTAGATGAGATGTTTTCTGATGGGTGAGTCAAGAAACAGCTATATGCTGCTTTTGAAATTCAGGCCTCTGAGGAGAGATGCCTGGAAACCAAAGCATTGGATCTGATTAGTGCCTAGGGGCCTGTTCTTTCCTTTTTACCTCTGGAGACATCTGTCTATGGGTCTGAGTGCAGGTAGGTGCTCAGTTGGGCTCAGATTGCCCCTGTTTTTCCAGGGAAGCCACCACTATTGAGATGGATCAGGGACTTTGGAGGTTTATCCTATGAGAAGGGTTGTGGCCATTGGAATGGGCACACACAATTCCCTTGGAGAGGGCAAGTACAGTCCTCAGGTTTGGCTCCAGGGGCCTGAGCCTGTAGGTTGTGTAGGCCAGGGCTGTTTGGACAGTTGTCTGAAAACACAAACTCGGCTTATGTTTCGGGTCATAGGTATGGCAGAACTGATCTACAGACCATGAGGAGAACTCTTCGGGATTTGAAGGAAGGGCGAGTGTGAGGCTCTGCTCAAGTTTTTATCCTGGATATCGTGTCACTCATGGTCGTTGAATTTCTGGGTGACTTCATGGGAAATGGACGAGTCTTACTCTCTGGTGGTTTGGCCTTGTCCAAGGAGTTTGGGTTCATTCTGTGGGCTGGAAGAAGTCAGTTTTTTTTTTGTTTGTTTGTTTTTTTCTTTTTTAACCTCAGGTGTCCCACCAAATGATGGATTTCAGAGTAGAGCCCTGGGGAGGGGCGACTGGACAATCAGAAATCTGGTTAAAAATTGGGGCCTAGGGACATGTCAAGCCCATTATGACATCTAATGGTCCAGCCACTGAGAGGACTTACTAGAGGACAGGACTCATGCTGAGGGTCACAATGCGTGTGTATGCCCACATCGCACTCAAGAATGGGCGGGGCCTCAGGGTGAATGCTGGTTTCTCCTACACTGAACGTGCCAACCACAAGGATTCTTGCCATGGGTAAGGAGGAATTCTGATTTCTGCATCACACTCACCCCTGGGCAGTGATTGGAGATAAGGTCTCGGTTCTGAAGCCTGAAAACTGAGGTAGGGAAGAGATGATGACCTAAGGCCATGGCGGGTTTTATGTGCTCAGTGTGCGGTCAGCTTTCTGGGTGTTGGTCAGGAGCACCGGGCTCAGGTTTGTTCGACAGTGCATTAGTGCCCAGGTTACACTATATAATTTGGGTAAAGTCGAGTGCTGTGTAGATTTACCCTCATTTAAGGTGCCTGGGCAGCTCATGAGGCAATATTTTTTTTTCTAGAGGGCAGGCAGAGTGCTGCATTGTGGGTCTGGAATTGCCAAACTTGAGGGATTCGGGGCCAGGAGTGTGAGGACGGAAGTCTGAGAAGGCAAGCTAGACTTGGGTTTCAGGGCGAGGGCATGGCAGGTACCCCCTGCAGGTCTGAACCAATATCTCATGCATCTGAAGTCAGGGCGAGGATCAGACGTTGGCTCAGGTTGGAGTTTCTGAGCATGACGGCCGCTTCATGAAGGGAGCGGAATCTCGAGGTCATTGAGGTTTTCCCACGTTGGGAGTTGTGGGATGCCCCCTTCAAGGATTCCTTCTGCGGGAAAATTGAGACCTGTTGGACAGCTCCAGGACATCCCATATGGAATGACTCCAGAGCATCGTTCGCGGATGGATGCCTGGGAATCCCGCCTCGCATTCCAATTGTCTACTAGCAACAAGACAGTTTAGATCTGATGGCTCTGCCGGAGCAACCGCGGTGGCTGAGTTGAAATGGACTTTCCTGAGGATGGGTCCTAATGTGTTTTTGTGTCCATGAGGGCCTTGGAATGGGGCGGTGGCACCGGGACCCTGAAGTACTCTCCTAAGCTTTGGACATGGCTCCCATGCACAGGTTTCCTTGTGGAGATGAGATGAGTTCTGATGGGTGCCTCAGGAAAACCCCTATGCTCGTATTGGAATCAGGCTTTTGAGGACACATGCCTGTAACCCAAAGCAATGGATCCTAATATGTCCTAGGGTCCTGTCTGGTTCAATCTTCTTCTCTGGGGACATCCATCGATGGTATGAGTGGAGGGTGATTATCAGCTGGTGTCAGACAGCCCTTGTTTGTTCCGGGCGACCTACACTATTGGGATGGCCTCAGGGACTTTGGAGGTTTCTCCTAATTTGTACTATTTTGGACCATGGAATGGGAAGAATTCCCATGGATTGGTAGGCACAGTCCTAATGTGTGGCTCCAGGGGCCCAGCCTGCAGGGTGGTTGGCCCAAGACATTGAGGACAGAAGTCTGAAAACACAAACTCAGCTCAGATTTGGGGACGTAGGTATGGCAGGCCCGATCTACAAACCATGAGAAGAACTCTTCAGGATATGAAGAAATTGCTAGTCTGAGGCGCTTGCTCAGGCTTTTGTCTCTGGATTTTGTATCAGCGATGGCCGTGGAATGTCGGGGAGGCCTCATGGGCCATGGACGAATCTTCCTCTCTGAGGATTTGGCCCGATTCCCAATTGCTTTTCGTCAATCTGTGGGATGGGAGGACTCATTTCAGTTTTGTTACCTCAGGTGTCCCACCAAAAGAGGAATTCCAAAGCCAAGCCGTGGGGAAGACTGAAGGGTCAACCCGAACTATGGTTAAAAATTGGGGCCTAGGGGCATGGCAAGCCCAATATGCTATCTCTTCATCCAGCCACTGAGCGGCCTTACTTGAGGACTACGCTCAGCCTGAGCGTCACAATGTGTGTTTGTGACCAATGTGGCCCGCGAGCATGGGCGGGGCCTCATGGGCCACACTGGTTTCAACGACACTGAACATTGGACAACATGCCAACCACAAGGTTTCTTGCCATGGGGAAGGAGTTCTGAATTCTGCATCACCTTCAACCCTGGGCAGTGATTGGAGATAAGGTCTAGGTTCTGAAACCTGAAAACCGAGGTTGGGAAGAGATGACGACCTAAGGCCATGGCGGGTCAATGTGCTCAGTGTGCGGCCAGCTGTCTGGGAGGGTCCAGGGGGTCCAGGCTCAGGCTGTGTCAGAAAGGGCATTAGTGACCTGGTCAGCCTATGTATTTGGGGTACAGCCATGGTCGGTGCAGTTTGATCCTCATTTGGGGTTACTGGGTAGCCCCAGAGGACAATGTTTTTCTTCTGGAGGGCTGGCAGAGTGCTGCATTGTAGTTCTGGATTGCCAAACTGGAGGGCTTGTGTGCCAGTAGTTTGACGACAAAAGTCTGAGAACACAAGCTAGGCTTAGGTTTCTGGGTGAGGCCATGGCAGGCACAATCTACAGACCTGAATCGAGATCTCGTGCATCTGAAGTCAGGGCAGGATCAGACGATCGCTCAGGTTGGAGTTTCTGTCCCTGATGGCCCCTTCATGAATGGGGGGGGGGCATCACGAGGCCATGGGTGTTTTCCCACGATGGGAGTTGTGAGAAGCTCCAAACTGCAGAGAGTCTTCTGCAGGACTATTGAGACCTGTTGTTTGGCTCCAGGCCAATGATTCTGAGCAGGGTTCTAAGGATGGATGGCTGGGTAGCCCACCTTGCATTCCAATTGTCTCCTAGCAACAAGACAGGTTAGATCTCCTGGATCTGTGGGGAGCTACCGAGGATGCTGAGTTGAAATGCACACCCCTGGGGATGGGTCCGAATGTGCTTTTGTGTCTATGGAGACCTTGGAATGAAGCGGTGGCACTGGGGCCCTAAAGGGTTCTCCTAAACAAAGGCTTTGACACAGCTCCACCGTGCAAGTGTCCCATGTGTAGATGAGATGTTTTCTGATGGGTGAGTCAAGAAAAAGCTATATGCTGCTTTTGAAATCCAGGCCTCTGAGTAGAGATGCCTGGAAACCAAAGCAATGGATCTGATTAGTGCCTAGGGGCCTGTTCTTTCCTTTTTACCTCTGGGGACATCTGTCTATGGGTCTGAGTGCAGGTAGGTGCTCAGTTGGGCTCAGATTGCCCCTGTTTTTCCTGGGAAGCCACCAATATTGAGATGGATCAGAGACTTTGGAGGTTTATCCTATGAGAAGGGTTGTGGCCATTGGAATGGGCACACACAATTCCCTTGGAGAGGGCAAGTACAGCCCTCAGGTTTGGCTCCAGGGGCCTGAGCCTGTAGGTTGTGTAGGCCAGGGCTGTTTGGACAGTTGTCTGAAAACACAAACTCGGCTTATGTTTCGGGTCATAGGTATGGTAGAACTGATCTACAGACCATGAGGAGAACTCTTCGGGATTTGAAAGAAGGGCGAGTGTGAGGCTCTGCTCACGTTTTTATCCTGGATATCGTGTCACTCATGGTCGTTGAATTTCTGGGTGACTTCATGGGAAATGGACGAGTCTTACTCTCTATTGGTTTGCCCCAGTCCAAAGAGTTTGCGGTCATTCAGTGGGCTGGAAGAAGTCCGGTTTTTTTGTTGTTGTTGTTGTTGTTGTTTTTTTCTTTTTTAACCTCAGGTGTCCCACCAAATGATGGATTCCAGAGTAGAGCCCTGGGGAGGGGCGACTGGACAATCAGAAATCTGGTTAAAAATTGGGGCCTAGGGACATGTCAAGCCCATTATGACATCTAATGGTCCAGCCACTGAGAGGACTTACTAGAGGACAGGACTCATGCTGAGGGTCACAATGCGTGTGTATGCCCTCATCGCACTCAAGAATGGGCGGGGCCTCAGGGTGAATGCTGGTTTCTCCTACACTGAACGTGCCAACCACAAGGATTCTTGCCATGGGTAAGGAGGAATTCTGATTTCTGCATCACACTCACCCCTGGGCAGTGATTGGAGATAAGGTCTCGGTTCTGAAGCCTGAAAACTGAGGTAGGGAAGAGATGATGACCTAAGGCCATGGCGGGTTTTATGTGCTCAGTGTGCGGTCAGCTTTCTGGGTGTTGGTTAGGAGCTCCGGGCTCAGGTTTGTTCGACAGTGCATTAGTGCCCAGGTTACACTATATAATTTGGGTAAAGTCGAGTGCTGTGTAGGTTTACCCTCATTTAAGGTGCCTGGGCAGCTCATGAGGCAATAATTTTTTTTCTAGAGGGCAGGCAGAGTGCTGCATTGTGGGTCCGGAATTGCCAAACTTGAGGGCTTCGGGGCCAGGAGTGTGAGGACGGAAGTCTGAAAAGACAAGCTAGACTTGGAGTTCAGGGCGAGGGCACGGCAGGTACCCCCTGCAGATCTGAACCAATATCTCATGCATCTGAAGTCAGGGCGAGGATCAGACGTTGGCTCAGGTTGGAGTTTCTGAGCATGACGGCCGCTTCATGAAGGGAGCGGAATCTCGAGGCCATTGAGGTTTTCCCACGTTGGGAGTTGTGGGATGCCCCCTTCAAGGATTCCTTCTGCGGGACAATTGAGACCTGTTGGACAGCTCCAGGACATCCCATATGGAATGACTCCAGAGCATCGTTCGCGGATGGATGCCTCGGAAGCCCGCCTCGCATTCCAATTGTCTCCTAGCAACAAGACAGTTTAGATCTGATGGCTCTGCCGGAGCAACCGGGGTGGCTGAGTTGAAATGGACTTTCCTGAGGATGGGTCCTAATGTGTTTTTGTGTCCATGAGGGCCTTGGAATGGGGCGGTGGCACCGGGACCCTGAAGTACTCTCCTAAGCTTTGGACATGGCTCCCATGCACAGGTTTCCTTGTGGAGACGAGATGAGTTCTAATGGGTGCCTCAGGAAAACCCCTATGCTCGTATTGGAATCAGGCTTTTGAGGACACATGCCTGTAAACCAAAGCAATGGATCCTATTATGGCCTAGGGTCCTGTCTGGTTCAATCTTCTTCTCTGGAGACATCCATCTATGGTATGAGTGGAGGTCGATTATCAGCTGGTGTCAGACAGCCCTTGTTTGCTTTGTGCGACCTACACTATTGGGATGGCCTCAGGGACTTTGGAGTTTTCTCCTAATTTGTACTATGTTGGACCATGGAATGGGAAGAATTCCCATGGATTGGTAGGCACAGTCCTAATGTGTGGCTCCAGGGGCCCAGCCTGCAGGGTGGTTGGCCCAAGACTTTGAGGACAGAAGTCTGAAAACACAAACTCAGCTTAGATTTGGGGACGTAGGTATGGCAGGCCCGATCTACAAACCATGAGAAGAACTCTTCAGGATATGAAGAAAGTGCTAGTCTGAGGCGCTTGCTCAGGCTTTTGTCTCTGGATTTTGTATCAGCGAAGGCCGTGGAATGTCGGGGAGGCCTCATGGGCCATGGACGAATCTTCCTCTCTGAGGATTTGGCCCGATTCCCAATTGCTTTTCGTCAATCTGTGGGATGGGAGGACTCATTTCAGTTATGTTACCTCAGGTGTCCCACCAAAAGAGGAATTCCAAAGCCAAGCCGTGGGGAAGACTGAAGGGTCAACCCGAACTATGGTTAAAAATTGGGGCCTAGGGGCATGGCAAGCCCAATATGCTATCTCTTCATCCAGCCACTGAGCGGCCTTACTTGAGGACTGGGCTCAGCCTGAGCGTCACAATGTGTGTTTGTGACCAATGTGGCCCGCGAGCATGGGCGGGGCCTCATGGGCCACACTGGTTTCAACGACACTGAACGTTGGACAACATGCCAACCACAAGGTTTCCTGCCATGGGGAAGGAGTTCTGATTTTTGCATCACCTTCAACCCTGGGTAGTGATTGGGGATAAGGTCTAGGTTCTGAAACCTGAAAACCGAGGTTGGGAAGAGATGACGACCTAAGGCCATGGCGGCTCAATGTGCTCAGTGTGCGGCCAGCTGTCTGGAGGGTCCAGGGGGTCCAGGCTCAGGCTGTGTCAGAAAGGGCATTAGTGACCTGGTCAGCCTATGTATTTGGGGTACAGCCATGGTCGGTGCAGTTTGATCCTCATTTGGGGTTACTGGGTAGCCCCAGAGGACAATGTTTTTCCTCTGGAGGGCTGGCAGAGTGCTGCATTGTAGTTCTGGATTGCCAAACAGGAGGGCTTGTGGGCCCGTAGTCTGACGACAAAAGTCTGAGAACACAAGCTAGGCTTAGGTTTCTGGGTGAGGCCATGGCAGGCACAATCTACAGACCTGAATCGAGATCTCGTGCATCTGAAGTCAGGGCGAGGATCAGACGATCGCTCAGGTTGGAGATTCTGTCCCTGATGGCCCTTTCATGAATGGGGGGGGCATCACGAGGCCATGGGTGTTTTCCCACGATGGGAGTTGTGAGAAGCTCCAAACTGCAGAGAGTCTTCTGCAGGACAATTGAGACCTGTTGTTTGGCTCCAGGCCAATGATTCTGAGCAGGGTTCTAAGGATGGATGGGCTGGGTAGCCAACCTTGCATTCCAATTGTCTCCTAGCAACAAGACAGTTTAGATCTCCTGGATCTGTGTGGAGCAACCGAAGACACTGAGTTGAAATGGACACCCCTGAGGATGGGTCCTAACGTGCTTTTGTGTCTATGGAGACCTTGGAATGAAGGGGTGGCACTGCGGCCCTAAAGGGTTCTCCTAAACAAAGGCTTTGACACAGCTCCACCGTGCAAGTGTCCCATGTGTAGATGAGATGTTTTCTGATGGGTGAGTCAAGAAACAGCTATATGCTGCTTTTGAAATCCAGGCCTCTGAGGAGAGATGCCTGGAAACCAAAGCAATGGATCTGATTAGTGCCTAGGGGCCTGTTCTTTCCTTTTTACCTCTGGGGACATCTGTCTATGGGTCTGAGTGCAGGTAGGTGCTCAGTTGGGCTCAGATTGCCCCTCTTTTTCCTGGGAAGCCACCACTATTGAGATGGATCAGGGACTTTGGAGGTTTATCCTACGAGAAGGGTTGTGGCCATTGGAATGGGCACACACAATTCCCTTGGAGAGGGCAAGTACAGTCCTCAGGTTTGGCTCCAGGGGCCTGAGCCTGTAGGTTGGTAGGCCAGGGCTGTTTGGACAGTTGTCTGAAAACACAAACTCGGCTTATGTTTCGGGTCATAGGTATGGCAGAACTGATCTACAGACCATGAGGAGAACTCTTCGGGATTTGAAGGCAGGGCGAGTGTAAGGCTCTGCTCAAGTTTTTATCCTGGATATCGTGTCACTCATGGTCGTTGAATTTCTGGGTGACTTCATGGGAAATGGACGAGTCTTACTCTCTGGTGGTATGGCCCCATCCAAAGAGTTTGCGGTCATTCTGTGGGCTGGAAGAAGTACGTTTTTTTTTTTTTGTTGTTGTTGTTGTTTTTTTCTTTTTTAACCTCAGGTGTTCCACCAAATGATGGATTCCAGAGTAGAGCCCTGGGGAGGGGCGACTGGACAATCAGAAATTTGGTTAAAAATTGGGGCCTAGGGACATGTCAAGCCCATTATGACATCTAATGGTCCAGCCACTGAGAGGACTTACTAGAGGACAGGACTCATGCTGAGGGACACAATGCGTGTGTATGCCCTCATCGCACTCAAGAATGGGCGGGGCCTCAGGGTGAATGCTGGTTTCTCCTACACTGAACGTGCCAACCACAAGGATTCTTGCCATGGGTAAGGAGGAATTCTGATTTCTGCATCACACTCACCCCTGGGCAGTGATTGGAGATAAGGTCTCGGTTCTGAAGCCTGAAAACTGAGGTAGGGAAGAGATGATGACCTAAGGCCATGGCGGCTCGATGTGCTCAGTGTGCGGCCAGCTTTCTGGGAGGGTCCAGGGGGTCCAGGCTCAGGCTGTGTCAGAAAGGGCATTAGTGCCCTGGTCATACTATGTATTTGGGGTACAGCCATGGTCGGTGCAGGTTGATCCTCATTTGGGGTTACTGGGTAGCCCCAGAGGACAATGTTTTTCTTCTGGAGGGCCGGCAGAGTGCTGCATTGTAGTTTTGGATTGCCAAACTGGAGGCCTTGTGGGCCAGTAGTCTGACGACAAAAGTCTGAGAACACAAGCTAGGCTTAGGTTTCTGGGTGAGGCCATGGCAGGCACAATCTACAGACCTGAATCGAGATCTCGTGCATCTGAAGTCAGGGCGAGGATCAGACGATCGCTCAGGTTGGAGTTTCTGTCCCTTATGGCCCCTTCATGAATGGGGGGGGCATCACCAGGCCATGGGTGTTTTCCCACGATGGGAGTTGTGAGAAGCTCCAAACTGCAGAGAGTCTTCTGCAGGACAATTGAGACCTGTTGTTTGGCTCCAGGCCAATGATTCTGAGCAGGGTTCTAAGGATGGATGGCTGGGTAGCCCACCTCGCATTCCAATTGTCTCCTAGCAACAAGACAGGTTAGATCTCCTGGATCTGTGGGGAGCAACCGAGGACGCTGAGTTGAAATGGACACCCCTGGGGATGGGTCCTAACGTGCTTTTGTGTCTATGGAGACCTTGGAATGAAGCGGTGGCACTGGGGCCCAAAAGGGTTCTCCTAAACAAAGGCTTTGACACAGCTCCAACGTGCAAGTTTCCCATGTGTAGATGAGATGTTTTCTGATGGGTGAGTCAAGAAACAGCTATATGCTGCTTTTGAAATCCAGGCCTCTGAGGAGTGATGCCTGGAAACCAAAGCAATGGATCTGATTAGTGCCTAGGGGCCTGTTCTTTCCTTTTTACCTCTGGGGACATCTGTCTATGGGTCTGAGTGCAGGTAGGTGCTCAGTTGGGCTCAGATTGCCCCTGTTTTTCCTGGGAAGCCACCACTATTGAGATGGATCAGGGACTTTGGAGGTTTATCCTATGAGAAGGGTAGTGGCCATTGGAATGGGCACACACAATTCCCTTGGAGAGGGCAAGTACAGTCCTCAGGTTTGGCTCCAGGGGCCTGAGCCTGTAGGTTGTGAGGGCCAGGGCTGTTTGGACAGTTGTCTGAAAACACAAACTCGGCTTATGTTTCGGGTCATAGGTATGGCAGGACTGATCTACAGACCATGAGGAAAACTCTTCGGGATTTGAAAGAAGGGCGAGTGTGAGGCTCTGCTCAAGTTTTTGTCCTGGATATCGTGTCACTCATGGTCGTGGAATTTCTGGGTGACTTCATGGGAAATGGACGAGTCTTACTCTCTGGTGGTTTGGCCACGTCCAAAGAGTTTGCGTTCATTCTGTGGGCTGGAAGAAGTCCGTTTTTTTTTTTGTTGTTGTTTTGTTGTTTTTTTCTTTTTTAACCTCAGGTGTCCCACCAAATGATGGATTCCAGAGTAGAGCCCTGGGGAGGGGCGACTGGACAATCAGAAATCTGGTTAAAAATTGGGCCTAGGGACATGTCAAGCCCATTATGACTTCTAATGGTCCAGCCACTGAGAGGACTTACTAGAGGACAGGACTCATGCTGAGGGTCACAATGCGTGTGTATGCCCTCGTCGCACTCAAGAATGGGCGGGGCCTCAGGGTGAATGCTGGTTTCTCCTACACTGAACGTTGGACAACGTGCCAACCACAAGGGTTCTTGCCATGGGTAAGGAGGAGTTCTGATTTCTGCATCACACTCACCCATGGGCAGTGATTGGAGATAAGGTCTCGGTTCTGAAGCCTGAAAACTGAGGTAGGGAAGAGATGATGACCTAAGGCCATGGCGGCTCGATGTGCTCAGTGTGCGGCCAGCTTTCTGGGAGGGTCCAGGGGGTCCAGGCTCAGGCTGTGTCAGAAAGGGCATTAGTGCCCTGGTCATACTATGTATTTGGGGTACAGCCATGGTCGGTGCAGGTTGATCCTCATTTGGGGTTACTGGGTAGCCCCAGAGGACAATGTTTTTCTTCTGGAGGGCCGGCAGAGTGCTGCATTGTAGTTTTGGATTGCCAAACTGGAGGCCTTGTGGGCCAGTAGTCTGACGACAAAAGTCTGAGAACACAAGCTAGGCTTAGGTTTCTGGGTGAGGCCATGGCAGGCACAATCTACAGACCTGAATCGAGATCTCGTGCATCTGAAGTCAGGGCGAGGATCAGACGATCGCTCAGGTTGGAGTTTCTGTCCCTTATGGCCCCTTCATGAATGGGGGGGGCATCACCAGGCCATGGGTGTTTTCCCACGATGGGAGTTGTGAGAAGCTCCAAACTGCAGAGAGTCTTCTGCAGGACAATTGAGACCTGTTGTTTGGCTCCAGGCCAATGATTCTGAGCAGGGTTCTAAGGATGGATGGCTGGGTAGCCCACCTCGCATTCCAATTGTCTCCTAGCAACAAGACAGGTTAGATCTCCTGGATCTGTGGGGAGCAACCGAGGACGCTGAGTTGAAATGGACACCCCTGGGGATGGGTCCTAACGTGCTTTTGTGTCTATGGAGACCTTGGAATGAAGCGGTGGCACTGGGGCCCAAAAGGGTTCTCCTAAACAAAGGCTTTGACACAGCTCCAACGTGCAAGTTTCCCATGTGTAGATGAGATGTTTTCTGATGGGTGAGTCAAGAAACAGCTATATGCTGCTTTTGAAATCCAGGCCTCTGAGGAGTGATGCCTGGAAACCAAAGCAATGGATCTGATTAGTGCCTAGGGGCCTGTTCTTTCCTTTTTACCTCTGGGGACATCTGTCTATGGGTCTGAGTGCAGGTAGGTGCTCAGTTGGGCTCAGATTGCCCCTGTTTTTCCTGGGAAGCCACCACTATTGAGATGGATCAGGGACTTTGGAGGTTTATCCTATGAGAAGGGTAGTGGCCATTGGAATGGGCACACACAATTCCCTTGGAGAGGGCAAGTACAGTCCTCAGGTTTGGCTCCAGGGGCCTGAGCCTGTAGGTTGTGAGGGCCAGGGCTGTTTGGACAGTTGTCTGAAAACACAAACTCGGCTTATGTTTCGGGTCATAGGTATGGCAGGACTGATCTACAGACCATGAGGAAAACTCTTCGGGATTTGAAAGAAGGGCGAGTGTGAGGCTCTGCTCAAGTTTTTGTCCTGGATATCGTGTCACTCATGGTCGTGGAATTTCTGGGTGACTTCATGGGAAATGGACGAGTCTTACTCTCTGGTGGTTTGGCCACGTCCAAAGAGTTTGCGTTCATTCTGTGGGCTGGAAGAAGTCCGTTTTTTTTTTTGTTGTTGTTTTGTTGTTTTTTTCTTTTTTAACCTCAGGTGTCCCACCAAATGATGGATTCCAGAGTAGAGCCCTGGGGAGGGGCGACTGGACAATCAGAAATCTGGTTAAAAATTGGGCCTAGGGACATGTCAAGCCCATTATGACTTCTAATGGTCCAGCCACTGAGAGGACTTACTAGAGGACAGGACTCATGCTGAGGGTCACAATGCGTGTGTATGCCCTCGTCGCACTCAAGAATGGGCGGGGCCTCAGGGTGAATGCTGGTTTCTCCTACACTGAACGTTGGACAACGTGCCAACCACAAGGGTTCTTGCCATGGGTAAGGAGGAGTTCTGATTTCTGCATCACACTCACCCATGGGCAGTGATTGGAGATAAGGTCTCGGTTCTGAAGCCTGAAAACTGAGGTAGGGAAGAGATGATGACCTAAGGCCATGGCGGCTCGATGTGCTCAGTGTGCGGCCAGCTTTCTGGGAGGGTCCAGGGGGTCCAGGCTCAGGCTGTGTCAGAAAGGGCATTAGTGCCCTGGTCATACTATGTATTTGGGGTACAGCCATGGTCGGTGCAGGTTGATCCTCATTTGGGGTTACTGGGTAGCCCCAGAGGACAATGTTTTTCTTCTGGAGGGCCGGCAGAGTGCTGCATTGTAGTTTTGGATTGCCAAACTGGAGGCCTTGTGGGCCAGTAGTCTGACGACAAAAGTCTGAGAACACAAGCTAGGCTTAGGTTTCTGGGTGAGGCCATGGCAGGCACAATCTACAGACCTGAATCGAGATCTCGTGCATCTGAAGTCAGGGCGAGGATCAGACGATCGCTCAGGTTGGAGTTTCTGTCCCTTATGGCCCCTTCATGAATGGGGGGGGCATCACCAGGCCATGGGTGTTTTCCCACGATGGGAGTTGTGAGAAGCTCCAAACTGCAGAGAGTCTTCTGCAGGACAATTGAGACCTGTTGTTTGGCTCCAGGCCAATGATTCTGAGCAGGGTTCTAAGGATGGATGGCTGGGTAGCCCACCTCGCATTCCAATTGTCTCCTAGCAACAAGACAGGTTAGATCTCCTGGATCTGTGGGGAGCAACCGAGGACGCTGAGTTGAAATGGACACCCCTGGGGATGGGTCCTAACGTGCTTTTGTGTCTATGGAGACCTTGGAATGAAGCGGTGGCACTGGGGCCCAAAAGGGTTCTCCTAAACAAAGGCTTTGACACAGCTCCAACGTGCAAGTTTCCCATGTGTAGATGAGATGTTTTCTGATGGGTGAGTCAAGAAACAGCTATATGCTGCTTTTGAAATCCAGGCCTCTGAGGAGTGATGCCTGGAAACCAAAGCAATGGATCTGATTAGTGCCTAGGGGCCTGTTCTTTCCTTTTTACCTCTGGGGACATCTGTCTATGGGTCTGAGTGCAGGTAGGTGCTCAGTTGGGCTCAGATTGCCCCTGCTTTTCCTGGGAAGCCACCACTATTGAGATGGATCAGGGACTTTGGAGGTTTATCCTATGAGAAGGGTAGTGGCCATTGGAATGGGCACACACAATTCCCTTGGAGAGGGCAAGTACAGTCCTCAGGTTTGGCTCCAGGGGCCTGAGCCTGTAGGTTGTGAGGGCCAGGGCTGTTTGGACAGTTGTCTGAAAACACAAACTCGGCTTATGTTTCGGGTCATAGGTATGGCAGGACTGATCTACAGACCATGAGGAGAACTCTTCGGGATTTGAAAGAAGGGCGAGTGTGAGGCTCTGCTCAAGTTTTTGTCCTGGATATCGTGTCACTCATGGTCGTGGAATTTCTGGGTGACTTCATGGGAAATGGACGAGTCTTACTCTCTGGTGGTTTGGCCACGTCCAAAGAGTTTGCGTTCATTCTGTGGGCTGGAAGAAGTCCGTTTTTTTTGTTGTTGTTGTTTTGTTGTTTTTTTCTTTTTTAACCTCAGGTGTCCCACCAAATGATGGATTCCAGAGTAGAGCCCTGGGGAGGGGCGACTGGACAATCAGAAATCTGGTTAAAAATTGGGCCTAGGGACATGTCAAGCCCATTATGACTTCTAATGGTCCAGCCAATGAGAGGACTTACTAGAGGACAGGACTCATGCTGAGGGTCACAATGCGTGTGTATGCCCTCGTCGCACTCAAGAATGGGCGGGGCCTCAGGGTGAATGCTGGTTTCTCCTACACTGAACGTTGGACAACGTGCCAACCACAAGGGTTCTTGCCATGGGTAAGGAGGAGTTCTGATTTCTGCATCACACTCACCCATGGGCAGTGATTGGAGATAAGGTCTCGGTTCTGAAGCCTGAAAACTGAGGTAGGGAAGAGATGATGACCTAAGGCCATGGCGGGTTTTATGTGTTCAGTGTGCGGTCAGCTTTCTGGGTGTTGGTCAGGAGGTCCGGGCTCAGGTTGTGTTCGACAGTGCATTAGTGCCCAGGTTAGACTATATAATTTGGGTAAAGTCGAGTGCTGTGTAGGTTTACCCTCATTTAAGGTGCCTGGGCAGCTCATGAGGCAATAATTTTTTTTCTAGAGGGCAGGCAGAGTGCTGCATTGTGGGTCCGGAATTGCCAAACTTGAGGGCTTCGGGGCCAGGAGTGTGAGGACGGAAGTCTGAGAAGACAAGCTAGACTTGGGTTTCAGGGCGAGGGCACGGCAGGTACCCCCTGCAGATCTGAACCAATATCTCATGTATCTGAAGTCAGGGCGAGGATCAGACGTTGGCTCAGGTTGGAGTTTCTGAGCATGACGGCCGCTTCATGAAGGGAGCGGAATCTCGAGGCCATTGAGGTTTTCCCACGTTGGGAGTTGTGGGATGCCCCCTTCATGGATTCCTTCTGCGGGACAATTGAGACCTGTTGGACAGCTCCAGGACATCCCATATGGAATGACTCCAGAGCACCGTTCGCGGATGGATGCCTGGGAAGCCCGCCTCGCATTCCAATTGTCTCCTAGCAACAAGACAGTTTAGATCTGATGGCTCTGCCGGAGCAACCGGGGTGGCTGAGTTGAAATGGACTTTCCTGAGGATGGGTCGTAATGTGTTTTTTTTCCATGAGGGCCTTGGAATGGGGCGGTGGCACCGGGACCCTGAAGTACTCTCCTAAGCTTTGGACATGGCTCCCATGCACAGGTTTCCTAGTGGAGACGAGATGAGTACTGATGGGTGCCTCAGGAAAACCCCTATGCTCTTATTGGAATCAGGCTTTTGAGGACACATGCCTGTAACCCGAAGCAATGGATCCTATTATGGCCTAGGGTCCTGTCTGGTTCAATCTTCTTCTCTGGGGACATCCATCTATGGTATGAGTGGAGGTCGATTATCAGCTGTTGTCAGACCGCCCTTGTTTCTTCCGGGCGACCTACACTATTGGGATGGCCTCAGGGACTTTGGAGGTTTCTCCTAATTTGTACGATTTTGGACCCTGGAATGGGCAGAATTCCCATGGATTGGTAGGCACAGTCCTAATGTGTGGCTCCAGGGGCCCAGCCTGGTGGGTGTGGGGCCCAAGACTTTGAGGACAGAAGTCTGAAAACACAAACTCAGCTTAGGTTTGGGGACGTAGGTATGGCAGGCCCGATCTACAAACCATGAGAAGAACTCTTCAGGATATGAAGAAAGTGCGAGTCTGAGGCGCTTGCTCAGGCTTTTGTCTCTGGATTTTGTATCAGCGATGGCCGTGGAATGTCGGGGAGGCCTCATGGGCCATGGACGAATCTTCCTCTCTGAGGATTTGGCCCGATTCCCAATTGCTTTTCGTCAATCTGTGGGATGGGAGGACTCATTTCAGTTTTGTTACCTCAGGTGTCCCACCAAAAGAGGAATTCCAAAGCCAAGCCGTGGGGAAGACTGAAGGGTCAACCCGAACTATGGTTAAAAATTGGGTCCTAGGGGCATGGCAAGCCCAATATGCTATCTCTTCATCCAGCCACTGAGCGGCCTTACTTGAGGACTGGGCTCAGCCTGAGCGTCACAATGTGTGTTTGTGACCAATGTGTTCCGCGAGCATGGGCGGGGCCTCATGGGCCACACTGGTTTCAACTACACTGAACGTTGGACAACATGCCAACCACAAGGTTTCTTGCCATGGGGAAGGAGTTCTGATTTCTGCATCACCTTCAACCCTGGGCAGTGATTGGAGATAAGGTCTAGGTTCTGAAACCTGAAAACCGAGGTTGGGAAGAGATGACGACCTAAGGCCATGGCGGCTCGATGTGCTCAGTGTGCGGCCAGCTTTCTGGGAGGGTCCAGGGGGTCCAGGCTCAGGCTGTGTCAGAAAGGGCATTAGTGCCCTGGTCAGCCTATGTATTTGGGGTACAGCCATGGTCGGTGCAGGTTGATCCTCATTTGGGGTTACTGGGTAGCCCCAGAGGACAATGTTTTTCTTCTGGAGGGCCGGCAGAGTGCTGCATTGTAGTTCTGGATTGCCAAACTGGAGGGCTTGTGGGCCAGTAGTCTGACGACAAAAGTCTGAGAACACAAGCTAGGCTTAGGTTTCTGGGTGAGGCCATGGCAGGCACAATATACAGACCTGAATCGAGATCTCGTGCATCTGAAGTCAGGGCGAGGATCAGACGATCGCTCAGGTTGGAGTTTCTGTCCCTGATGGCCCCTTCATGAATGGGGGGGGGCATCACGAGGCAATGGGGATTTTCCCACGATGAGAGTTGTGAGAAGCTCCAAACTGCAGAGAGTCTTCTGCAGGACAATTGAGACCTGTTGTTTGGCTCCAGGCCAATGTTTCTGAGCAGGGTTCTAGGATGGATGGCTGGGTAGCCCACCTCGCATTCCAATTGTCTCCTAGCAACAAGACAGGTTAGATCTCCTGGATCTCTGGGAGCAACCGAGGACGCTGAGTTGAAATGGACACCCCTGGGGATGGGTCCTAACGTGCTTTTGTGTCTATGGAGACCTTCGAATGAAGCGGTGGCACTGGGGCCCAAAAGGGTTCTCCTAAACTAAGGCTTTGACACAGCTCCAACGTGCAAGTTTCCCATGTGTAGATGAGATGTTTTCTGATGGGTGAGTCAAGAAACAGCTATATGCTGCTTTTGAAATCCAGGCCTCTGAGGAGAGATGCCTGGAAACCAAAGCAATGGATCTGATTAGTGCCTAGGGGCCTGTTCTTTCCTTTTTACCTCTGGGGACATCTGTCTATGGGTCTGAGTGCAGGTAGGTGCTCAGTTGGGCTCAGATTGCCCCTGTTTTTCCTGGGAAGCCACCACTATTGTGATGGATCAGGGACTTTGGAGGTTTATCCTATTAGAAGGGTTGTGGCCATTGGAATGGGCACACACAATTCCCTTGGAGAGGGCAAGTACAGTCCTCAGGTTTGGCTCCAGGGGCCTGAGCCTGTAGGTTGTGTAGGCCAGGGCTGTTTGGACATTTGTCTGAAAACACAAACTCGGCTTATGTTTCGGGTCATAGGTATGGCAGGACTGATCTACAGACCATGAGGAGAACTCTTCGGGATTTGAAAGAAGGGCGAGTTTGAGGCTCTGTTCAAGTTTTTGTCTCTGGATATCGTGTCACTCATGGTCGTGGAATTTCTGGGTGACTTCATGGGAAATGGACGAGTCTTACTCTCTGGTGGTTTGGCCCCGTCCAAAGAGTTTGGGGTCATTCTGTGGGCTGGAAGAAGTCTGTTTATTTTTTTATTGTTGTTTTTTTTCTTTTTTATCCTCAGGTGTCCCACCAAATGAGGGATTCCAGAGTAGAGCCCTGGGGAGGGGCGACTGGACCATCAGAAATTTGGTTAAAAATTGGGGCCTAGAGACATTTCAAGCCCATTATGACATCTAATGGTCCTGCAACTGAGAGGACTTACTAGAGGACAGGACTCATGCTGAGGGTCACAATGCGTGTGTATGCCCTCCTCGCACTCAAGAATGGGCGGGGCCTCAGGGTGAATGCTGGTTTCTCCTACACTAAACGTTGGACAACGTGCCAACCACAGGGTTCTTGCCATGGGTAAGGAGGAGTTCTGATTTCTGCATCACACTCACCCCTGGGCAGTGATTGGAGATAAGGTCTCGGTTCTGAAGCCTGAAAACTGAGGTAGGGAAGAGATGATGACCTAAGGCCATGGCGGGTTTTATGTGCTCAGTGTGCGGTCAGCTTTCTGGGTGTTGGTCAGGAAGTCCGGGCTCAGGTTGTGTTCGACAGTGCATGAGTGCCCAGGTTAGACTATATAATTTGGGTAAAGTCGAGTGCTTTGTAGGTTTACCCTCATTTAAGGTGCCTGGGCAGCTCATGAGGCAATAATTTTTTTTCTAGAGGGCAGGCAGAGTGCTGCATTGTGGGTCCGGAATTGCCAAACTTGAGAGCTTCGGGGCCAGGAGTGTGAGGACGGAAGTCTGAGAAGACAAGCTAGACTTGGGTTTCAGGGCGAGGGCACGGCAGGTACCCCCTGCAGATCTGAACCAATATCTCATGCATCTGAAGTCAGGGCGAGGATCAGACGTTGGCTCAGGTTGGAGTTTCTGAGCATGATGGCCGCTTCATGAAGGGAGCGGAATTTCGAGGCCATTGAGGTTTTCCCACGTTGGGAGTTGTGGGATGCCCCCTTCAAGGATTCCTTCTGCGGGACAATTGAGACCTGTTGGACAGCTCCAGGGCATGCCATATGGAATGACTCCAGAGCATCGTTCGCGGATGGATTCATGGGAATCCCGCCTCGCATTCCAATTGTCTCCTAGCAACAAGACAGTTTAGATCTGATGGCTCTGCGGGAGCAACCGCGGTGGCTGAGTTGAAATGGACTTTCCTGAGGATGGGTCCTAATGTGTTTTTGTGTCCATGAGGGCCTTGGAATGGGGCGGTTGCACCGGGACCCTGAAGTACTCTCCTAAGCTTTGGACATGGCTCCCATGCACAGGTTTCCTTGTGGAGACGAGATGAGTTCTAATGGGTGCCTCAGGAAAACCCCTATGCTCGTATTGGAATCAGGCTTTTGAGGACACATGCCTGTAAACCAAAGCAATGGATCCTATTATGGCCTAGGGTCCTGTCTGGTTCAATCTTCTTCTCTGGGGACATCCATCTATGGTATGAGTGGAGGTCGATTATCAGCTGGTGTC
>NW_028133666.1:0-30000 GCF_964662115.1 Mustela nivalis | reverse complement strand
GGAAATCAGAGTCGGTTCTGTGGGCTGCTTTTGTTGCTTGCCTTAGCCTAGTATTCGCAGCCCTTTTGGAAAAACCCGCATAGAGCGAAAGCTTCTTTGCCGGGGCATCCCCTCTGGGAAGGCACAGCATTCTTTGGGAAATCAGAGTCGGGTCTGTGGGATGCTGCCTGCTGCTTGCCGGAGCTAGTCTCCACAGCACGGTGGAATAAACCCGCATGGAGCGAAATCCTCTTTGCCTGGGCATCCGCTCTGCCTGAGAAAGAAGCGCGGTGGTGCCTGTGGAAAGAGCCTTCAGGAAAGGGACACATCTGTCACTGCAGAGCGAAGGAAGCCGGGCTGCTAAGGAGTCACGAGGGGAAGATTAGGGCAGGGGAAAGGGCTCCACTCTGAGGAAGGAGTCTGGGCAGAAAGCATGCCTGTCCTGAGCCTTTGGGCCCAAGGAGACAGCAGCTCCTTGGCCACCTGACCGTGGTGGAGCCATGGGCTTGCCACCAGGCGCCTACCCTAAACTCGAGAAACAACTCCCAGAAAGACCTGGCCATCAGATGCCGTCTTCCTCCGGGATGTAGAAGCTTGGAGGAGGCCCGGGTTTTAAGGGGAAGGAGTGGTGACAGTCCCCCAAAGCTCCCTATTCAGTGCACGGGCGGTGTGCAGGGATCCTGTCACCTCTCCTTTCCTGTGGGGAAAGCACAGGCCTAGTCCGCGAGTCGGCCTGAGCGCCAGAGTAAAAGGCCAAGCGATGCCTACACCGGGAGATGGTAGTGTGCATAGAGTGCCATCCTAGGCTAAGCGCGCTACTGCACGGTTGCGACTGTGTCTGCTTAGTTCGGCCTGGCAGGGTGAACCCAGGACGCGAACATGGAGCCAGGGAAAGCAAGGCCCAAGAGGCACCAGCTCTCCCGCAGCTCTTCTTCCCTGACGCGACAGAAGCCTTGCTGAGGAAGCAGTGGCGAAGGGCTGTTTGCTCCAAACCAAAGCCTCTGCGAAAGGACAGCATTCCCCGAGAAATGTTTTGGGGGCTGCTGCTGCGTGCCTGAGCCCAGTCTCGCGGTGAGAGAAACCCGCATACAGCGAAAGCCCCTTTGCCTGGGCATCTCCCCTTGGAAAGCACAGCATTCGTTGGGAAATCAGAGTTGGGTTTGGGGATGCTGCTGCTGCTTGCCTAAGCGAGTCTCCGCAGCATGTTGGAAGATACCCGCATGGAGCGAAATCCTCTTTGCCCTAGCATCCTTTCTGCCTGAGAGAGAAGCATGGTTGCTCACGTCTGTCACCGCGCTCCCCAGGAGCAATTTTGGGGAAGGCACAGCACGCCGCCCCCGGGGAAGAGAAGGATCCCTTGGCCTTGGGGTCTGGAAACGCTCGGGAAGCAGAATAGCCTGCCGAGGCACGAACAGCAGGCCATGAGAAGACAAGTGTCCTCTCCTCCCTGTGCGGAGAGATTGAAGCCTGGCTGCTAAGGAGATGAGGGGAAGACAAGGGCATGGGTGCGTGCTCCACTCTGAGGAAGGAGTCTGGGCAGAAGGCAGGCCTGTCCTGTGCCTCTTGTCCCAAGGGGAAAGCATCTCTTTGGCCACCTGTCCCAAGGGCAGACTTGGGCTTGCCACCAGGTGCCATACCCGGAACTCGCCGAAACAACCCCATGGAGAAACGTGCAGTCAGATGCCCTCTTCCACCAAGGTATGGCAGCATTGTGGGTGGCCGCGGGTGTGCCGGGGAAAGAGTGGCGACAGTCCCCACCGTTCCCCATCCCAGTGCTCGGGCCCTGTGCAGGGATCCTGTCGCCTCTTCTCTCCTGTGGTGAAGGCACTGGCCTTGACCCCGCGTCTGCCCGAGCGCCGGAGCAAAAGGCAAAGCCTTACCTACGCCAGGAGATGGTAATAGCCATAGAGTGTCATGCTAGGCCACGCACGCTGCTGCAGGGTTGTGACTGTGTCTGCTTAGATCGGCTTAGCAAGGTGAACCCCGGGCGCGAACTTGGAGCCCGAGAAAACAAGGCCCAAGAGGCACCAGCTCTCCCGCGGCTCTTCTTTCCTGCCGCGACAGAGCGAATGACCAAAGCCTTGCTGAGGAAGCAGAAGCGAAGTGCGGTTTGCGCCAAGCTGAAAACCTCTGCGAAAGCATAGCAGTCGCTGGGAAATCAGAGTCGGTTCTGTGGGATGCTGCCTGCTGCTTGCCGGAGCTAGTCTCCACTGCACGGTGGAATAAACCCGCATGGAGCGAAATCCTCTTTGCCTGGGCATCCGCTCTGCCTGAGAAAGAAGCGCGGTGGTGCCTGTGGAAAGAGCCTTCAGGAAAGGGACACATCTGTCACTGCAGAGCGAAGGAAGCCGGGCTGCTAAGGAGTCACGAGGGGAAGATTAGGGCAGGGGAAAGGGCTCCACTCTGAGGAAGGAGTCTGGGCAGAAAGCATGCCTGTCCTGAGCCTTTGGGCCCAAGGAGACAGCAGCTCCTTGGCCACCTGACCGTGGTGGAGCCATGGGCTTGCCACCAGGCGCCTACCCTAAACTCGAGAAACAACTCCCAGAAAGACCTGGCCATCAGATGCCGTCTTCCTCCGGGATGTAGAAGCTTGGAGGAGGCCCGGGTTTTAAGGGGAAGGAGTGGTGACAGTCCCCCAAAGCTCCCTATTCAGTGCACGGGCGGTGTGCAGGGATCCTGTCACCTCTCCTTTCCTGTGGGGAAAGCACAGGCCTAGTCCGCGAGTCGGCCTGAGCGCCAGAGTAAAAGGCCAAGCGATGCCTACACCGGGAGATGGTAGTGTGCATAGAGTGCCATCCTAGGCTAAGCGCGCTACTGCACGGTTGCGACTGTGTCTGCTTAGTTCGGCCTGGCAGGGTGAACCCAGGACGCGAACATGGAGCCAGGGAAAGCAAGGCCCAAGAGGCACCAGCTCTCCCGCAGCTCTTCTTCCCTGACGCGACAGAAGCCTTGCTGAGGAAGCAGTGGCGAAGGGCTGTTTGCTCCAAACCAAAGCCTCTGCGAAAGGACAGCATTCCCCGAGAAATGTTTTGGGGGCTGCTGCTGCGTGCCTGAGCCCAGTCTCGCGGTGAGAGAAACCCGCATACAGCGAAAGCCCCTTTGCCTGGGCATCTCCCCTTGGAAAGCACAGCATTCGTTGGGAAATCAGAGTTGGGTTTGGGGATGCTGCTGCTGCTTGCCTAAGTGAGTCTCCGCAGCATGTTGGAAGATACCCGCATGGAGCGAAATCCTCTTTGCCCTAGCATCCTTTCTGCCTGAGAGAGAAGCATGGTTGCTCACGTCTGTCACCACGCTCCCCAGGAGCAAGTGTGGGGAAGGCACAGCACGCCGCCCTTGGGGAAGAGAAGGATCCCTTGGCCTTGGGGTCGGGAAACGCTCGGGAACAGGATAGCCTGCCGCGGCACGAAATGCAGGCCGGTGGCCAGACATGTGTCACCCGCTCCCTGTGCGGAGAGATGGAAGCCTGGCTGCTAAGGAGACATGAGGGGACGACTAGGGCAGGGGCGCGTGCTCCACTCTAAGGAAGGAGTCTGGGCAGAAGGCAGGCCTGTCCTGTGCCTCTGTTACCAAGGGGAGAGCATCTCCTTGGCCACCTGTCCCAAGGGCAGACTTGGGCTTGCTACCAGGTGCCATACCTGGAACTTGCAGAAACAACCCCATGGAGAAACGGTCAGTCAGATGCCATCTTCCACCAAGATGTGGCAGCATTGTGGGTGACAGGGGGTGCGGCGGGGAAGGAGTGGAGACAGTTCCCCACAGTTCCCCATCCCAGTGCCCGGGCCGTGTGCAGGGATCCTGTTGCCTCCTCTCTCCTGTGGGGAAGGCACTGGCCTTGACCCCGAGTCTGCCCGAACACCGGAGCAAAAGGCAAAGCCTTACCAGAGCAGGAGATGGAATTAGGAATAGAGTGCCATGCTAGGCCACGCACGCTGCTGCAGGGTTGTGACTGTGTCTGCCTAGTTCGGCTTAGCAAATTGAAATCCGGGCGCGAACATGGAGTCCGGGAAAGCAAGGCCCAAGAGGCACCAGCTCTCCCGCGGCTCTTCGTCCCTGCTGCGAAAGAGCGAACGACCAAAGCCTTGCTGAGGAAGCAGCAGCGAAGTGAGGTTCGCGCCAAGCTGAAAACCTCTGCGAAAGCATGGCCGTCGCTGGGAAATCAGAGTCGGTTCTGTGGGCTGCTTTTGTTGCTTGCCTTAGCCTAGTATTCGCAGCCCTTTTGGAAAAACCCGCATAGAGCGAAAGCTTCTTTGCCGGGGCATCCCCTCTGGGAAGGCACAGCATTCTTTGGGAAATCAGAGTCGGGTCTGTGGGATGCTGCCTGCTGCTTGCCGGAGCTAGTCTCCACAGCACGGTGGAATAAACCCGCATGGAGCGAAATCCTCTTTGCCTGGGCATCCGCTCTGCCTGAGAAAGAAGCGCGGTGGTGCCTGTGGAAAGAGCCTTCAGGAAAGGGACACATCTGTCACTGCAGAGCGAAGGAAGCCGGGCTGCTAAGGAGTCACGAGGGGAAGATTAGGGCAGGGGAAAGGGCTCCACTCTGAGGAAGGAGTCTGGGCAGAAAGCATGCCTGTCCTGAGCCTTTGGGCCCAAGGAGACAGCAGCTCCTTGGCCACCTGACCGTGGTGGAGCCATGGGCTTGCCACCAGGCGCCTACCCTAAACTCGAGAAACAACTCCCAGAAAGACCTGGCCATCAGATGCCGTCTTCCTCCGGGATGTAGAAGCTTGGAGGAGGCCCGGGTTTTAAGGGGAAGGAGTGGTGACAGTCCCCCAAAGCTCCCTATTCAGTGCACGGGCGGTGTGCAGGGATCCTGTCACCTCTCCTTTCCTGTGGGGAAAGCACAGGCCTAGTCCGCGAGTCGGCCTGAGCGCCAGAGTAAAAGGCCAAGCGATGCCTACACCGGGAGATGGTAGTGTGCATAGAGTGCCATCCTAGGCTAAGCGCGCTACTGCACGGTTGCGACTGTGTCTGCTTAGTTCGGCCTGGCAGGGTGAACCCAGGACGCGAACATGGAGCCAGGGAAAGCAAGGCCCAAGAGGCACCAGCTCTCCCGCAGCTCTTCTTCCCTGACGCGACAGAAGCCTTGCTGAGGAAGCAGTGGCGAAGGGCTGTTTGCTCCAAACCAAAGCCTCTGCGAAAGGACAGCATTCCCCGAGAAATGTTTTGGGGGCTGCTGCTGCGTGCCTGAGCCCAGTCTCGCGGTGAGAGAAACCCGCATACAGCGAAAGCCCCTTTGCCTGGGCATCTCCCCTTGGAAAGCACAGCATTCGTTGGGAAATCAGAGTTGGGTTTGGGGATGCTGCTGCTGCTTGCCTAAGTGAGTCTCCGCAGCATGTTGGAAGATACCCGCATGGAGCGAAATCCTCTTTGCCCTAGCATCCTTTCTGCCTGAGAGAGAAGCATGGTTGCTCACGTCTGTCACCACGCTCCCCAGGAGCAAGTGTGGGGAAGGCACAGCACGCCGCCCTTGGGGAAGAGAAGGATCCCTTGGCCTTGGGGTCGGGAAACGCTCGGGAACAGGATAGCCTGCCGCGGCACGAAATGCAGGCCGGTGGCCAGACATGTGTCACCCGCTCCCTGTGCGGAGAGATGGAAGCCTGGCTGCTAAGGAGACATGAGGGGACGACTAGGGCAGGGGCGCGTGCTCCACTCTAAGGAAGGAGTCTGGGCAGAAGGCAGGCCTGTCCTGTGCCTCTGTTACCAAGGGGAGAGCATCTCCTTGGCCACCTGTCCCAAGGGCAGACTTGGGCTTGCTACCAGGTGCCATACCTGGAACTTGCAGAAACAACCCCATGGAGAAACGGTCAGTCAGATGCCATCTTCCACCAAGATGTGGCAGCATTGTGGGTGACAGGGGGTGCGGCGGGGAAGGAGTGGAGACAGTTCCCCACAGTTCCCCATCCCAGTGCCCGGGCCGTGTGCAGGGATCCTGTTGCCTCCTCTCTCCTGTGGGGAAGGCACTGGCCTTGACCCCGAGTCTGCCCGAACACCGGAGCAAAAGGCAAAGCCTTACCAGAGCAGGAGATGGAATTAGGAATAGAGTGCCATGCTAGGCCACGCACGCTGCTGCAGGGTTGTGACTGTGTCTGCCTAGTTCGGCTTAGCAAATTGAAATCCGGGCGCGAACATGGAGTCCGGGAAAGCAAGGCCCAAGAGGCACCAGCTCTCCCGCGGCTCTTCGTCCCTGCTGCGAAAGAGCGAACGACCAAAGCCTTGCTGAGGAAGCAGCAGCGAAGTGAGGTTCGCGCCAAGCTGAAAACCTCTGCGAAAGCATGGCCGTCGCTGGGAAATCAGAGTCGGTTCTGTGGGCTGCTTTTGTTGCTTGCCTTAGCCTAGTATTCGCAGCCCTTTTGGAAAAACCCGCATAGAGCGAAAGCTTCTTTGCCGGGGCATCCCCTCTGGGAAGGCACAGCATTCTTTGGGAAATCAGAGTCGGGTCTGTGGGATGCTGCCTGCTGCTTGCCGGAGCTAGTCTCCACAGCACGGTGGAATAAACCCGCATGGAGCGAAATCCTCTTTGCCTGGGCATCCGCTCTGCCTGAGAAAGAAGCGCGGTGGTGCCTGTGGAAAGAGCCTTCAGGAAAGGGACACATCTGTCACTGCAGAGCGAAGGAAGCCGGGCTGCTAAGGAGTCACGAGGGGAAGATTAGGGCAGGGGAAAGGGCTCCACTCTGAGGAAGGAGTCTGGGCAGAAAGCATGCCTGTCCTGAGCCTTTGGGCCCAAGGAGACAGCAGCTCCTTGGCCACCTGACCGTGGTGGAGCCATGGGCTTGCCACCAGGCGCCTACCCTAAACTCGAGAAACAACTCCCAGAAAGACCTGGCCATCAGATGCCGTCTTCCTCCGGGATGTAGAAGCTTGGAGGAGGCCCGGGTTTTAAGGGGAAGGAGTGGTGACAGTCCCCCAAAGCTCCCTATTCAGTGCACGGGCGGTGTGCAGGGATCCTGTCACCTCTCCTTTCCTGTGGGGAAAGCACAGGCCTAGTCCGCGAGTCGGCCTGAGCGCCAGAGTAAAAGGCCAAGCGATGCCTACACCGGGAGATGGTAGTGTGCATAGAGTGCCATCCTAGGCTAAGCGCGCTACTGCACGGTTGCGACTGTGTCTGCTTAGTTCGGCCTGGCAGGGTGAACCCAGGACGCGAACATGGAGCCAGGGAAAGCAAGGCCCAAGAGGCACCAGCTCTCCCGCAGCTCTTCTTCCCTGACGCGACAGAAGCCTTGCTGAGGAAGCAGTGGCGAAGGGCTGTTTGCTCCAAACCAAAGCCTCTGCGAAAGGACAGCATTCCCCGAGAAATGTTTTGGGGGCTGCTGCTGCGTGCCTGAGCCCAGTCTCGCGGTGAGAGAAACCCGCATACAGCGAAAGCCCCTTTGCCTGGGCATCTCCCCTTGGAAAGCACAGCATTCGTTGGGAAATCAGAGTTGGGTTTGGGGATGCTGCTGCTGCTTGCCTAAGCGAGTCTCCGCAGCATGTTGGAAGATACCCGCATGGAGCGAAATCCTCTTTGCCCTAGCATCCTTTCTGCCTGAGAGAGAAGCATGGTTGCTCACGTCTGTCACCGCGCTCCCCAGGAGCAATTTTGGGGAAGGCACAGCACGCCGCCCCCGGGGAAGAGAAGGATCCCTTGGCCTTGGGGTCTGGAAACGCTCGGGAAGCAGAATAGCCTGCCGAGGCACGAACAGCAGGCCATGAGAAGACAAGTGTCCTCTCCTCCCTGTGCGGAGAGATTGAAGCCTGGCTGCTAAGGAGACATGAGGGGAAGACAAGGGCATGGGTGCGTGCTCCACTCTGAGGAAGGAGTCTGGGCAGAAGGCAGGCCTGTCCTGTGCCTCTTGTCCCAAGGGGAAAGCATCTCTTTGGCCACCTGTCCCAAGGGCAGACTTGGGCTTGCCACCAGGTGCCATACCCGGAACTCGCAGAAACAACCCCATGGAGAAACGTGCAGTCAGATGCCCTCTTCCACCAAGGTATGGCAGCATTGTGGGTGGCCGCGGGTGTGCCGGGGAAAGAGTGGCGACAGTCCCCACCGTTCCCCATCCCAGTGCTCGGGCCCTGTGCAGGGATCCTGTCGCCTCTTCTCTCCTGTGGTGAAGGCACTGGCCTTGACCCCGCGTCTGCCCGAGCGCCGGAGCAAAAGGCAAAGCCTTACCTACGCCAGGAGATGGTAATAGCCATAGAGTGTCATGCTAGGCCACGCACGCTGCTGCAGGGTTGTGACTGTGTCTGCTTAGATCGGCTTAGCAAGGTGAACCCCGGGCGCGAACTTGGAGCCCGAGAAAACAAGGCCCAAGAGGCACCAGCTCTCCCGCGGCTCTTCTTTCCTGCCGCGACAGAGCGAACGACCAAAGCCTTGCTGAGGAAGCAGAAGCGAAGTGCGGTTTGCGCCAAGCTGAAAACCTCTGCGAAAGCATAGCAGTCGCTGGGAAATCAGAGTCGGTTCTGTGGGATGCTGCCTGCTGCTTGCCGGAGCTAGTCTCCACTGCACGGTGGAATAAACCCGCATGGAGCGAAATCCTCTTTGCCTGGGCTTCCGCTCTGCCTGAGAGAGAAGCGCGGTGGTGCCTGTGGAAAGAGCCTTAAGGAAAGGGACACATCTGTCACTGCAGAGCGAAGGAAGCCGGGTTGCTAAGGAGACACGAGGGGAAGATTAGGGCAGGGGAAAGGGCTCCACTCTGAGGAAGGAGTCTGGGCAGAAAGCATGCCTGTCCTGAGCCTTTGGGCCCAAGGAGACAGCAGCTCCTTGGCCACCTGACCGTGGTGGAGCCATGGGCTTGCCACCAGGCGCCTACCCTAAACTCGAGAAACAACTCCCAGAAAGACCTGGCCATCAGATGCCGTCTTCCTCCGGGATGTAGAAGCTTGGAGGAGGCCCGGGTTTTAAGGGGAAGGAGTGGTGACAGTCCCCCAAAGCTCCCTATTCAGTGCACGGGCGGTGTGCAGGGATCCTGTCACCTCTCCTTTCCTGTGGGGAAAGCACAGGCCTAGTCCGCGAGTCGGCCTGAGCGCCAGAGTAAAAGGCCAAGCGATGCCTACACCGGGAGATGGTAGTGTGCATAGAGTGCCATCCTAGGCTAAGCGCGCTACTGCACGGTTGCGACTGTGTCTGCTTAGTTCGGCCTGGCAGGGTGAACCCAGGACGCGAACATGGAGCCAGGGAAAGCAAGGCCCAAGAGGCACCAGCTCTCCCGCAGCTCTTCTTCCCTGACGCGACAGAAGCCTTGCTGAGGAAGCAGTGGCGAAGGGCTGTTTGCTCCAAACCAAAGCCTCTGCGAAAGGACAGCATTCCCCGAGAAATGTTTTGGGGGCTGCTGCTGCGTGCCTGAGCCCAGTCTCGCGGTGAGAGAAACCCGCATACAGCGAAAGCCCCTTTGCCTGGGCATCTCCCCTTGGAAAGCACAGCATTCGTTGGGAAATCAGAGTTGGGTTTGGGGATGCTGCTGCTGCTTGCCTAAGTGAGTCTCCGCAGCATGTTGGAAGATACCCGCATGGAGCGAAATCCTCTTTGCCCTAGCATCCTTTCTGCCTGAGAGAGAAGCATGGTTGCTCACGTCTGTCACCACGCTCCCCAGGAGCAAGTGTGGGGAAGGCACAGCACGCCGCCCTTGGGGAAGAGAAGGATCCCTTGGCCTTGGGGTCGGGAAACGCTCGGGAACAGGATAGCCTGCCGCGGCACGAAATGCAGGCCGGTGGCCAGACATGTGTCACCCGCTCCCTGTGCGGAGAGATGGAAGCCTGGCTGCTAAGGAGACATGAGGGGACGACTAGGGCAGGGGCGCGTGCTCCACTCTAAGGAATTAGTCTGGGCAGAAGGCAGGCCTGTCCTGTGCCTCTGTTACCAAGGGGAGAGCATCTCCTTGGCCACCTGTCCCAAGGGCAGACTTGGGCTTGCTACCAGGTGCCATACCTGGAACTTGCAGAAACAACCCCATGGAGAAACGGTCAGTCAGATGCCATCTTCCACCAAGATGTGGCAGCATTGTGGGTGACAGGGGGTGCGGCGGGGAAGGAGTGGAGACAGTTCCCCACAGTTCCCCATCCCAGTGCCCGGGCCGTGTGCAGGGATCCTGTTGCCTCCTCTCTCCTGTGGTGAAGGCACTGGCCTTGACCCCGAGTCTGCCCGAGCACCAGAGCAAAAGGCAAAGCCTTACCAGAGCAGGAGATGGAATTAGGAATAGAGTGCCATGCTAGGCCACGCACGCTGCTGCAGGGTTGTGACTGTGTCTGCCTAGTTCGGCTTAGCAAAGTGAAATCCGGGCGCGAACATGGAGTCCGGGAAAGCAAGGCCCAAGAGGCACCAGCTCTCCCGCGGCTCTTCGTCCCTGCTGCGAAAGAGCGAACGACCAAAGCCTTGCTGAGGAAGCAGCAGCGAAGTGAGGTTCCCGCCAAGCTGAAAACCTCTGCGAAAGCATGGCCGTCGCTGGGAAATCAGAGTCGGTTCTGTGGGCTGCTTTTGTTGCTTGCCTTAGCCTAGTATTCGCAGCCCTTTTGGAAAAACCCGCATAGAGCGAAAGCTTCTTTGCCGGGGCATCCCCTCTGGGAAAGCACAGCATTCTTTGGGAAATCAGAGTCGGGTCTGTGGGATGCTGCCTGCTGCTTGCCGGAGCTAGTCTCCACAGCACGGTGGAATAAACCCGCATGGAGCGAAATCCTCTTTGCCTGGGCATCCGCTCTGCCTGAGAAAGAAGCGCGGTGGTGCCTGTGGAAAGAGCCTTAAGGAAAGGGACACATCTGTCACTGCAGAGCGAAGGAAGCCGGGCTGCTAAGGAGACACGAGGGGAAGATTAGGGCAGGGGAAAGGGCTCCACTCTGAGGAAGGAGTCTGGGCAGAAAGCATGCCTGTCCTGAGCCTTTGGGCCCAAGGAGACAGCAGCTCCTTGGCCACCTGACCGTGGTGGAGCCATGGGCTTGCCACCAGGCGCCTACCCTAAACTCGAGAAACAACTCCCAGAAAGACCTGGCCATCAGATGCCGTCTTCCTCCGGGATGTAGAAGCTTGGAGGAGGCCCGGGTTTTAAGGGGAAGGAGTGGTGACAGTCCCCCAAAGCTCCCTATTCAGTGCACGGGCGGTGTGCAGGGATCCTGTCACCTCTCCTTTCCTGTGGGGAAAGCACAGGCCTAGTCCGCGAGTCGGCCTGAGCGCCAGAGTAAAAGGCCAAGCGATGCCTACACCGGGAGATGGTAGTGTGCATGGAGTGCCATCCTAGGCTAAGCGCGCTACTGCACGGTTGTGACTGTGCCTGGCAGGGTGAACCCAGGACGCGAACATGGAGCCAGGGAAAGCAAGGCCCAAGAGGACCAGCTCTCCCGCAGCTCTTCTTCCCTGACGCGACTGAAGCTTTACTGAGGAAGTAGCGGCGAAGTGCTGTTCGCTCCAAACCAAATCCTCTGCGAAAGCACAGCATTCGTTGAGAAATGTTGTCCGGGCTGCTGCTGCTTCCCTTAGCCCAGTCTCGCGGTGGGAGAAACCCGCATACAGCGAAAGCCTCTTTGCCTGGGCCTCTCCCTTAGGAAAGCACAGCATTCGTTGGGAAATCAGAGTTCGGTTTGGGGATGCTGCTGCTGCTTGCCTGAGCGAGTCTCGGCAACATGGTGGAAGACACCCGCATGGAGCGAAATCCTCTTTGCCCTAGCATCCCCTCTGCCTGAGATAGAAGCATGGTTGCACACGTCTGTCACCGCGCTCCCCAGGAGCAATTTTGGGGAAGGCACAGCACGCCGCCCCCGGGGAAGAGAAGGATCCCTTGGCCGTGGGGTCTGGAAACGCTCGGGAGTCAGAATAGCCTGCCGAGGCACGAACAGCAGGCCATGAGAAGACAAGTGTCCTCTGCTCCCTGTGCGGAGAGATTGAAGCCTGGCTGCTAAGGAGACATGAGGGGACGACAAGGGCATGGGTGCGTGCTCCACTCTGAGGAAGGAGTCTGGGCAGAAGGCAGGCCTGTCCTGTGCCTCTGGTCCCAAGGGGAAAGCATCTCCTTGGCCACCTGTCCCAAGGGCAGACTTGGGCTTGTCACCAGTTGCCATACCCGGAACTCGCCGAAACAACCCCATGGAGAAACGTGCAGTCAGATGCCGTCTTCCACCAAGATATGGCAGCATTGTGGGTGGCAGGGGGTGTGCCGGGGAAAGAGTGGAGACAGTCCCCACTGTTCCCCATCCCAGTGCTCGGGCCCGGTGCAGGAATCCTGTCGCCTCCTCTCTCCTATGGTGAAGGCACTGGCCTAGACCCCGAGTCTGCCCGAGCGCCGGAGCAAAAGGCAAAGCCTTACCTACGCCAGGAGATGGTAATAGGCATAGAGTGCCATGCTAGGCCACGCACGCTGCTGCAGGGTTGTGACTGTGTCTGCTTAGTTCGGCTTAGCAAGGTGAACCCCGGGCGCGAACATGGAGCCCGGGAAAGCAAGGACCAAGAGGCACCAGCTCTCCCGCGGCTCTTCTTTCCTGCCGCGACAGAGCGAACGACCACAGCCTTGCTGAGGAAGCAGCAGCGAAGTGAGGTTCGCGCCAAGCTGAAAACCTCTGCGAAAGCATGGCCGTCGCTGGGAAATCAGAGTCGGTTCTGTGGGCTGCTTTTGTTGCTTGCCTTAGCCTAGTATTCGCAGCACTTTTGGAGAAACCCGCATAGAGCGAAAGCCTCTTTGCCCGGGCATCCCCTCTGGGAAAGCACAGCATTCTTTGGGAAATCAGAGTCGGGTCTGTGGGATGCTGCCTGCTGCTTGCCGGAGCCAGTCTCCACAGCACGGTGTAATAAACCCGCATGGAGCGAAATCCTCTTTGCCTGGGCATCCCCTCTGCATGAGAGAGATGCATGGTTGCACACGTCTGTCACTGCGCTCCCCAGGAGCAAGTGTGGGGAAGGCACAGCACACTGTCCCTGGGGAAGAGAAGGAGCCATTGGCCTTGTGGTCTGGAAAATTGAACAGCCACATGCAGAAAATGAAATTGGACCATCCTAACACCATACATTATAATCGACTGGAAATGGATGAAGAAGCATAATGTGAGAAAGGAATCCATCATAGTCCTTGAGGAGAGAACAGGTAGCAACTTCTTTGACCTCAGCAGCAGCAACTTCTTCCTAGGAACATCGCGAAAAGCAAGGGAAGCAAGGGCAAGAATGAACTATTGGGATTTCATCAGATCCAAAAGCTTTTGCACTGCAAAGGAAACAGTTAACAAAGCCAAAAGATCACTGTCAGAAGTTATCTGGGAGAAGATATTTGCAAATGACATACCAGATAAAGGGCCAGTATCCAAAATCTATAAAGAGCTTATCAAACTCAACACCCTAAAAACAAATAATCCAATGAAGAAATGGGCAGAGGACATGAACAGACATTTCTGCAAAGAATACATCCAAATGGCCAACAGACACATGAAAAAATGCTCCACACCACTCGGCATCAGGGAAATACAAATCAAAACCAGAATGAGATACCACCTCACACCGTTCAGAATGGCTAAAATGAACAAGTCCGTCAATGACAGATGCTGGCGAGGATGTGGAGTTAGGGCAACCCTCCTACACTGTATGTGGGAATGCAAGCTGGTGCAACCACTCTGGAAAACAGCGTGGACGTGCCTCAAAAAGCTGAAAATAGAACTACCCTATGACCCAGTGCTTGTAGTACTGGGTATATACCCTACAGATACAAACGTGGCATTCTGAAGGGGCACATGCACCCAAATGTTTATAGCAGCAATGTCCACAATAGTTAAACTATGGAAAGAAACTAAATGTCCTTCAACAGATGAATCAATAAATAAGATGTGGTATATATGTTCAATGGAATACTATGCAGCCATCAAAAGAAATGAAATCCTGCTATTTGTGATGACGTGGATGGAACTAGAGGGTATTATGCTTGGCGAAATAAATCAATCTGAGAAAGACAACTATCATATGATCTCCCTGATATGATGAAGTGGAGATGCAACATAGGCAGTTTCGGGCGTACGAAAAGAAAAATAAAAAAAGATGGTATTAGGAGGGAGACAAACCATAAAAGACTGAATCTCACAAAACAGACTGAGGGTTGCTGGGGGGAGGTGTGTTGGGGTATGGACATTGGAGAGGGCAGATGCTATGGTGAGTGATGGTGAGTGCTGTGAAATGTGAAAACCTGGTGATTCACAGACCTGTACCCCTAGGGATTAAAACACATTATATAGGGGCGCCTGGGTGGCTCAGTGGGTTAAGCCGCTGCCTTCGGCTCTGGTCATGATCCCAGGGTCCTGGGATCGAGCCCCGCATCAGGCTCTCTGCTCAGCAGGAAGCCTGCTTCCTCTTCTCTCTCTGCCTGCCTCTCTGCCTGCTTGTCATCTCTCTCTGTCAAATAAATAAATTAAAAATCTTAAAAAAAATCCAATATTATTGTTTTACAGAAGTAAGTAAAGAATCCTAAAGTTTATATGAGACCATGAAAGACAACAAATAATCAAAGCAGTTCTGAGAAAGAATGAAGAAGGGAGATTACACTTCTTGATTTGAAACTATACTACAAAGCCCTCATGCTCAAAACAATAAAGTATACTGGCATAAAAACAGACCAATAAACAAGTAGAACAGAATTGAGAGTCCAGAAATAAATCCTTTCATACAGTCACCTAATATTTGACAGGGGCCAACATATGTAATGGGGAAAGATAGTCTGTTCAATAAATGATATTTAAAACTGAATAGTCACATAAACAGTATGAAAAGGGAACCTTATATCACTCATAAGTCTGAACTTGAAATAGATTAAAGACTTAAAGGTGATGCATGAAACTAAATTTCCTAAAGGAAAACATAGGAAAAATTCTCCTTGACATTGGTCTTGCCAATAGTTTTTTGGATACCAGACCAAAAACACAAGCAAAAAAAGCAAAAATAAATAAATGGTATTACATCAAACTAACGTTTCTGCATTGCCAAAAAAAGGGAGAGAGAATGAAAACACAATCCACAGAATGTAAGAAAATACTTACGAATCTTATATCTGAAAAGAGGTTAATAACCAACAGATACAAATAGAAAAAAATATATGATTAAAAAAATAGCAAAAGGATCTCAATAGACTTTTTTTTCAAAAAAGTTATATAAATGACCAACAGGAGCATTAAAAAGTGCTCAACGTAAAAATCTCAGGGCAAAGTCCTTATGTTGTTGTTGTTGTTGTTTACCTCTGAAAAACACAGCAAGATATTAGAATATATACTACCAAAAAATTGAAACTAACCAATTTTGGTAAATATTGGGGAAAACGGGGAACTTATGCACTGTAATAGGGATATAAATTTGTATGGAAAACAGTATGGAGATTATTCATATTATTAAAAGTAAAATTACCATATGATTCAGTAATCCCACTTCTAGGTATCTATCTAAAGAAAACGAAGTCACTGTTCAAAGACATATCTGCACTCTTATGTTTATTATAAAATTATTAACTCTAAGCAAGAGATGGAAATAACTTCAGTATCCATTAATGGATGAATGAGTAAAATAAGTATGGTAAATATATACTACGGAATACTACTTAACCATGAAAAATTAAGAAATACTGCCATTTACAACAGCATGGATGGATCTTGAAGGTATTATTCTAAGTGAAATATTTCAAAGATTTTATATATTTTTTAAATTTATGTATTATGATATCCCTTACATACAGAATCTGAGGAAAAGGAAAACTAATGGAAACTTAGAGTTGAGTTGACAAGGGGTGAACCTGGGGTGGAGTAAGATGGTCAAAGGGTGCAAACTTGCAACTATAATATGAAAAAGTTCTGGGGATCTAATGTACAGCATGATGATCATAGTTAATAAGATATACATACTTTTTTTTATTGTGCTTCCCTTTAATAAACTTTGCATATATCACATTCTTACAAGTTGAAAGTTTATAGCAATCTTGTATAAAAGAGGTCTGCTGCCACCATTTTTCTAACAACATTTGTTCATTTTGTGTCTCTTTGTCACATGTTGGTAATTCTTGCAATATATCAAGTTTTTTCATTATTATTGTATTTGTTATGGTGATCTGTGATCAGTAATTATGACCCACTGAAAACTCAGAACTAGTGTACTTAAGGTATATACATTGATTTTCTTTAAAAACATAATGCTTTTGAACAGTGCAGTATAGTTTTTATTTTTTATATGCACTGGGAAACATAATTTTTTATATGCACTGGGAAACCAAAAAATATAATAATTTGACTTAGTTTATTGAGATAATCACTTTATTGAGGCAGTCTGGAACAAAACCCACAAGACCTCTGAAGTTTATCTCTACTATACTATATACATAAAAGTTGCTAAGAGAGTAGATCTTAAAATTCCTTACGATACATGCATAAAAAACAGTGGCAACTATACGAGATAGTAGATGTATTAACATTTTTGTGTAGATTATATTGCAATAAAGATGTATACCAATTTATCAAATTGTACAAAATTTACACAATGTTAAAAGTTTGCAATGTTATAAGAAATCATTTCTTAAATTTACAAATATGTCGATTTTTTTCAATAAAGCTGGAAAAAACTTTTTGTAGAATTAATCTATTTTTCAAAAAAGGAAGTAAGGCAGTAGAAACTGCAACTAACTCTGAAATAATAGAATATAAAATCCATTTTTGGTATATACACTGTGACAAAAACTATTACTTAGTTTACAATGGAGGAGTACTTATGAAGCATGAAGGATGGTCTATAAAAAAGGCTGAAAGAGCTCAGTTTTAAGGTTTAAATTTAAAATCTTCTTTTGAAATACTAAACTGACCACCCAGTGTTCCAAACATCAATGTCTTAACTGCATGAATTTATTTCATACAACTCTATAATCTAGTTTCATAAGAAAGCAGCATGCAAAGTTTGAATAAGACAGACTTGCTTAAGTTTCTTTATGTTCAACAGTAAAGGATACTTCCTTAAAAACAAATAGAAGAAAAATCAGCATATTTATTATGATAATTATTATTCATAAGGAGATTCATATTGAATTAGGGAATATATATCCTCAGAGGGGGTAAAGTAAAATGAAATTTATGTTGGTAAATGTGTCTAATAATAGTCAATACAATGCCTCAATATAAATGAATATTACCATTTTGAACAATTTAATTACTATTACTAGAATTATTATAAGTATAAAAATAGCTATCATTTTAGCATGGAATATGAGACTCTCATGCTCCATGCTTCATCACATCCACACAACAACGCTGCATAATAAGTATTATCATCACCATTTCATGGGTGAAAAAACTGAGGCTAACACATTTAGATAACTGGTTTATGATTACATGGGTAGCAAAAATGCATCACACTAATTTAGGCTTTATGATTTCAGAATTGTACTCTTTCCACTGCACATTCTATTACTCTGTAAATACTTGGCCTGTTTTCATTTGGTTCTTTAATTTTATTCATGTGGTGATGGCTTAAAGCTTCCTTTAAAGGAAGCTTAAAAATTTCATTTAACCAAAAGCTCCCAAGAATTAAAAATGCCACGGATCTAATGTAGACATGGATATCATTAGTTAATGGGTAACTATATATTTTCCACCCTAGTGAGATAACAATCAGAGTATTTTTCTAAGTTTTAGTCTCTCAGTGTTAAAAAGGACTTTGTTAAAATAGAAATATTTAGACAAAGGTGATCCAAAGTCTGAATCAGGTCACCTTAAGGTAAATATTAGGAACCTGAGGAAACAAATGGAGATTTGAACACTGAGCTATGATATAATGAATGGTTTCAAGTATTTAGTAGAGTATAGAAAAGCCCTTTAAAGCCTGGTCTTAGCCTAGCATTGCAGCTTCTGGGATATCTGTCTATCTATCATCTATCTATCTAGATATAAATTTGAAAACTTTTTTAACTTAAAGATTTTGAGAAATAGAACATAATCAGCACCATAGAAGATCTGTTTCTGATAACAACCTAGCCCCTCCTCCCAGTTTGTTAATATTCTCTCTTATTTAATGTAACATTGTGCAAATAGACCACTACTGATCTGCCGTTATGAATGAAATAGCTATAATCATCTGTTTGCATATCCTGGTGAAAATATTCATTTAGTTCCATGTTGTATTTCTAGGAATGGACCAAATTTTTATTTTTATTTTTAAGTTTTCTAAATATTGTCCAACTTACCTCAAATGTTTTTATTATGGGCACTTTCATTCTTTCACATTCTTGCAAGGCAATTTTACTGTTGCCCAATATGGTAAGTGTGTAATAGTATGTCATTTTAGGTTTTAATTTATTTTTAATTTAATTTAATTTAATTCCAGATTCATAATAAAGATAAACAGTTTTTATATATGAGTGGCCATTTGGATTACCCTTTCTGTAAAGTACATGCTCAAATCTTTTGATATCTTAACACTGTGTCATACTGACTTCTTTAATAGTAGATTTTCTGAATGAACTTTTAGCTGTGTAGGTCTTCTCTATTTTATTTTGAACTTGTTTTCATTTCAAAATCTTTATATTTATTTTCATAATCTGCTTTTATTTTGCTTTGTCTATTATCTATCTATCTATCTATCTATCTATTTATTTGCAAGCAAGAGAGAGTGAGCAAGTGAGAGTGCAGGGAGGGATAGAAAAAGAAGGGAAAAGAATCTTAAGCAGGCTCCAGGCTCAGCACAGAGCCCAACTCTGGGCTCTATTTCACAACCATGACATCATGACCTGAGCCAAATTGAAAGAGATAAAATAAAATTAAGGTGTTAAAAAAAAAGGAAAAAGAATTGGAGGTTTAATTAAGTGAGCCACCCAGGCACCCCTGTGGTATCTTAAATTAGCTGTCATATCTTTAAAGTTCTAGAGTATCCATTTGGTTCATTTATAAAACCTTTCTCAATATCATTTTTAGTGTCAGTTTTTTGTTCAATTTGCTTCCCCTTTCATTTCTTTGAGCAGAGTAATCAAGCCATTTTACAATCTTTATTGATCATTTTAACATCATACTTAATCCCATTTTGTCTATCAAATCTTGTTAATGGTTTTTCTTTGTGTGCTTTGTTACATTTTGCTATGTTCAAGACATTATATTTGAAACTCTTATTGAGTAGGGATAATTAAGAGCTATAATAACGGTATGGTCCTCCTTGGTAGGATTTTCTCTTATATCTGAGACTCTACAAGACAATCATACTCCAAATTCAGTGATTGGCTTTCTCAGTTTACACAGAAGGCAAGGTAGGCTATAGTCTTATTTCTGCTTCTCCTTGTGCTTTGGGGATCTCAAGTTAAATTTGGGTTGTACCAAAGTCCTCAAATTTGATTGCTGCTGGATTTGTTTCTCTAGTATCAAGAGTCTATTAACAACACAGCTCAGTGTGTTTTAGCAGTTTCAAATGCTCTCATAGCTAAAATGGCTTCAGGGCATATATCTCTAGGCTCTCATTGTATTTCGTATTTTGGCCCAGTAATCCCTCACTTATTTTTATAATCATTCTGATATTTTTAACTTTAAAAGCTATTTTGTCTGGATTTTTAGTTGTCTTAAGTAGGAGTTTTTAGATCACCATTACTAGAAGCAACAACAAATATACATGAAAATATCTGCAGTAGTTTATCACATCTTTATGGCTTTGAACTTCCATAAGCTGAGGCATCCTTCTCTAATCACTTAGGCAAACTCCAATTTACCCTTTAATACAACCCAAGAATTGCTTCATTTAAGAACATGTTCAGGGATGACTCTTCCCCACTGTTCTTACCAACATTCCCACACACTCTTTGCTACCCACACCTTGTTTATGAACTTTCGTTAGGTATATCAGCGTGACCAGAATTTTGCTCTATTGTATTTTTGTCCTTTAGAGCTTTAATTAAATATGAATTCCATAGAAAGTCTGTCCCTTTTCTTTCAAACCTGGGTTAGTTATTTCTTCTCATTCTTTGTCAGAAGTTACTTTATTAGAGAAACTTATAGCTCTATTGTGACTTTGGAGCCTTTAGAGTTTTTCGACTGGAAAAATCACCCATCCCTGAGATTTTTACGCAGCTTCCTAGCTGATATTATTCAGAAATCTGTTCAAAACAGACTTTTTCAGGGAGGCCCTTTCGGACCACTCAGTTAAAAAACCTCTTCTCAATCACTGCTCTTTTTAAAATGTGCTTATTTAGTTCAAATATGCATCTCTATTAAAGAAAAAGCAGTACGATTTTTTTTTTAAAGTTGGCTTACCTATTATCTATCTCTCCCATTAAAATGATTCCTCTGGCCTGGGGTTTTGTTGTGCTCATTTTAGGCCAGGCACTCAATAAATTGTCTCTGAATGATTGAATTGTTTGACTCCCTTGCTAGATTCTCAACTTCATGAGGCCAAGGATTGTTCTATTCAGTCCTTCTTTATCCTCAATGTCTGTTATATTGCAGTCACTTACGTGACTAATGGGAAAAATCACAGAAAGAAAGAGTTAAAACTACAGAAAAACCCTGTAGGTTCAATAACACAAAGCTTTCTAAAATTATTTAGCCCAGGAATTGAATACTGGCTGCACTTTTGATTTTTTTTAAATGGTATTGAATTTAATTTAAATGGAAATACTGGAATGGTAGAATAATAAAAAAATTATAAAAGCAACTTGCTCCTTAAAGTAAGAATTATATAGGGCATCTCTTCTAGAAGCAAAATTTTCAAATGTCAAACATCTGAAAGCATAGAAGGAGAAGTAAGAGTGTGAATTGTACTTCAATGCTCTTTTCTTTATATTCAGCAAACAGCTTCATTTACACACCTTTCCAATTTTTTCAACTCTTTTGACAAAGCCTTCAGAGGAGTTACTGCTGATGACAACCATCACAGCCTAACAGGAGAAATTTTATAAAGAAAAATAATAGCATGTTTTTCCCAAATTGTTAAGGATATGGTGAAGCTCTGTCGGATTCAAAGGAGGAATGTGCAATTCCATGCTATATATAATAATAACTTGTTTTAATAGTGGCTTTGCAATTTTTCAGATATATCCATTTACTGAAACCACTATCAAATAAACAAAAACAAACAAATGAACAGGGGTTCGAGACAGAAATTATCTAATCTAAAAATAGCACATGTTCACAGAATACACAACACATATCCCAAGTACTACTATAGGCTTCAAGTAATAGTCAAAACAATAGTAAAAATGATTCAGACCACACCAGTCAAATCATAAATGGGACCTTAACTGTAAATCCTTATCTTTAGATCAAAGCGGGTAATTGGGGGCTGAAGATACATTATAGAACTAATATGTTATAGAACTCCTCTGAAATGAGTCATTTATTCCATCACTTTTCCTGCACAGCTGTTGACCCATGTTTTGGTTCCTGGAAATAGCTGCTACCCTGTCATACTTCTTAAAAGCACATATATTGATAACTCTACTCATTCCTCCATTCCTCTGTGACTGTCACTGTGTTAAAATGTGGAGTCAGCTGACTCACTTGTGATGGTAATAAAGTAGATGAGTTTGCAAAGTATTTTGTTATTTCTAAAAATGCAAAAACCAAATTACATTGAAATCATAAGGGGTGTTTCAGGGAGAGCTGTAGGATGTGGTTTCTTGTGTAATCCACAGAGATTAGCTCCAACACATATTTAAACTCTCCTCTAGGAGCAACCTTAGTGGTAAAGCAAGAAGATAAACAGATGTAAACACACCCTGGCACAAAATTATCACTTATGTTTGGCTTCCTAGTCTCCTCGTGTTACTTATTTATCTTAACTTCTCTCTGAAATCAGGGAACACAGAATCTCAATCAGTTGACATTTTTCTACTGAATTACCCAATAGTCTGATCATACCCCAAGACTTTTTTAAATTATTTCACTCATAATCCCAAATCTGCTTTGCTTCCTCATCTTAGTACACTGTAATTTGATTTCAAAATGAGGACAGTTGTCAGTAATGCCACATTCATTCATCTATTTTACAATTCCATGTGCTTATAACTATGAAGATATGTTAATAACATCCATTCCAATAAGCCACCCTAAATTTATTATCATGAAACAAGACCTCAAGAAAGAGAATTCAAAATCATCCATGTATTTGCAACTTATTGCAATAAAGACTTTATCAATAGACTTCCTGTGCACATGGTGGTCAAATTGCTGGTGAAAACCAGCCAGATCTATTACAAGCCTTCTCATGGCTTCTATGTAACCCAAGTGAGCCTTTATTGATACTGGGAAGGGATAAAGCAGAGAAGGGATAAACAGTGCTGTAAGAATTGGCTAGACAAAAGTAATGACTCTCATTACAAAGTGAGTATTTTAAAGCAAAAGAGCCTGTTGGGAATATTGTTTTATAAAATAGTGGTTTTTTTTTATTAACTTTTTAAAATTCAATTAGGTAACATATAGTGTACCATTAGTTTCAAATGTAGATTTCAGTTATTCATCCATAGCATATAATAGCTAATGCTCAGTACTTACTGTGATAGCTTCTTGAAAGCAGAATTTTAACCCACTGAGCCACCCAGGCGCCCTTGAAAGCAGAATTTTAGATCACATTTTCTGATTACTTCCATGTCGTACAACACTTTCCTGCTAGCAACCTTCAAAACATACTGTTTGTTAGAGGAATTTCTTTAATAATAAATAAATAGAAATTTATTTAAATTTATAAATATATAAAATAAATAGGAATTTATTTAAATTTATTTAAATATTGCACACTGTTTCATTGTTCATAAATAAGGTGATGATATTATAGCCATTAGTTGATAGCACTGATATATCACTTTCTTTTTACTTCTCAGTGCATTCTCTTTACACAAAATAGATATATATTTTAAAAGAATCTGAATCTGTGGCAAACTTGTAAAAATCCCTATACAGTAAAGTTTATCATTTTAAGTAATCTCAATTGTCTTCCTCAATTGTGATAGTATATCCTTCTATCTAGGCCAGATATTGTATAAGGGATTTGAAAAGACATACTTTTCTAAATTTCACTTTTCTCATCTGCAAAATGCTTATCATATCCTACAATAAAATACACTTACAATTTTTTGATGAAAATTTATTTATTTATTTTAAGATTTTATTTCTTTATCAGAGAGAGTGGGCGAGAGAGCAATCACAGGCAGACAGAATGGCAGGCAGAGGCAGAGGGAGAAGCAGGCTCCCGGCCGAGCAAGGAGCCCGATGCGGGACTCGATCCCAGGACGCTGGGATCATGACCTGAGCCAAAGGCAGCTGCTTAACCAACTGAGCCACCCAGGCGTCCCTTTTGATGAAAATTTAATCTGTATAAACAATATATTTGCTGTAATGCGTGGTTCATGGAAAACATCTTATTTAATTATAAGCAACAACAGTATTAGAAATTAAGTAAATGTGTCTATAATATTTAAAGTTTTAACACATAATTCCACTGCTTTGCCTTATTTTCTCAAATCCCTTTACCACTTTCACTGACAGAGTTAAATGTACTTTTTCTACTAGTAGCCAGCTCTTTGTCTTTTGTCAGAAAGATGCCCTTGTGAATTATTTATAATAGAGATATTAGCAATAATAATAATAATAATAATAAATAGCAATGAAAATGTTAAAAAAAAGTTTTCTTAACTAATTAGGGTTCTTAGACATCAATTAGAGGAACCACCTCGGGCAAGCAAATTAATCTGCAAGACATTCCCAGAATTAACAAGTCAGTCAGATACAGGGTTGTCCGTAGACTGAAAGGTGAAGCAAAAGGACTAGGTTTGGAAAATAGGTAAGGACAGTGAAAAAAGTGATCAAATTTTGGGGCAAAATAAATTCTTAGGTGTCCTTTCAATGGAGTCCTGTTCATTATGTAGCAGAAACTCTAGAGATTATCTCAATCCATTGGAGTCACCCTGTTTATTAGCTTGCTATTGACAAAGTTATTTACAAACTGTAGAGCAAGAGGTTATAATGGAGAAAACTGATGGTAATGCACAGGATTCTTGTTAACAATAATGCAAGTTAGTGATTTTTCATTAGAAAACATAAATTCTATAACCCAAATTATGGGCCCAGAGCACTTCTGCTGCACAACTCTGCTTATATCCCAAATAACCATGTGAACTAGTTTTAATATCTGCTTCTCTTATTAATTTTTGAATAAAAATTCTTGACACAAGTATTTTATAATTGTGTGATAACCATGCATTTAATTTCTTGGAGAACAAAACACACTTTAGCATAACTAGGTTCGTTCACAGAACCAGCCTTGATAACACACTTCTATATGTTAGAAATGATGTAATAAATGTAGAATATTGGGCACTTGTTTGGTATTCTTTGCCATGTTTTGCACTATCTAAAAAGAGATCAGTGAACTTGGACTGGAGTTAGTAGACATGGAAGAAAATAAAAAATTTCAGAGAAGAATACTCTGTGGTCCACAACCTAAACGGGCTGGGATTCCCATCATTTGGATCCCTGTAGCTTTACAAAAGTCAATTAAATTTTTGTATCTCCGATTAAAGTTGATTCCCCAGTATTCTTAGTAATATAAAATATATGGTTTTCTAACAAAAACGTTTATCTTAAAAATATTTAAAAATAAATTTCAGGCTACTCCTAAGGTTATATTTACTTTTCCACTGTGGGAAAAGCTGGTTGTTGTAGTTGTAGTTGTTTGTTTGTTTTAGTCTCCTCCTAGTTTTTATTATTATAATGTGGAATGAGGAATGTTAGATTGAAAAGTGAATTATTTTATAGACAAAAATCATTACTTGATTCACCTCCTGGTACAGCAGATGGAACTCCTGAAAATATGCCCTTTTGCCTTATGGAAGAGTAACAGTTATGCTTACTTCTGAAACATACTTGGTGGTGGCCCTAAATAGTGACACCATAGTAAACATTTTGAATATTTGCAATTAATTTTTATAGTCATAGGGCTCCAAAAGGCACTGCAGGTATCTTAGCAGGTATTTCAATAAGGCTAAAAGTTGCCTGACTGTTTAAAAATATTAGCAAGGCACAAAACATGGCAGAAGTATTGTCCTCAGATATTATTTTTTTTCATATGCTCCTGATTTCACACATGACAAGTTATTTTTTCAAATATTTATTATAAAAGTTTTTATTTATTTATTTGACAGAGATCACAATTAGGCAGAGTCAGGCAGAGAAAGAGAGGAGGAAGCAGGCTCCCTGCTGAGCTGAGAGCCCGATGTGGGCCTCGATCCAAGGATCCTAGGATCATGACCTGAGCCGAAGGCAGATGCTTTTACCTACTGAGCCATCCAGGCTCCCCCATGACAAGTTATTTTGATAGATGTATATACAGTGTATTTTCCAGTTATAAGAAAAATGGTTCTGCTATTTTTAACCTTTTTTTAAAATTAAATAATTTTTTTCATTGAAATTTTATTTTTTAATGTTTTACTTCTCTTTTCTTTTTTTTTAAAGATTTTATATATTTATTTGAGAGACAGAGATCACAAGTAGGCAGAGAGGCAGGCAGAGAGAGAGGGGGGGGGAAGCAGGCTCCCTGTGGAGCAGAGAGCCAGATGCGGGGCTCAATCCAAGGACCCTGAGATCATGACCCGAGCTGAAGGCAGCAGCCCAACCCACTGCGCAACCCAGGCGCCCCAATGTTTTACTTTTCAATATACTACTTAGAATATAAAACCTATTCCATTTTGTAAGATGTTTACCATTTAAAAACTGGTAATTTTCTCATTGTGTCTTCCCCTCACATTGCTTTATTTTGAATAAAAAATTTCACAATAAACATAACTGATGCTTTCCTTCTGATGGTCCCTCTGTTGGTCATATTGTATATGAGCCATGACAATTAGTTTTACAAAATTTATTGATGTTTGTTGATATGTTTTATCATAACTAATTTTCCCTCCCTTATCTAGATTCCCCAGCTTTCAGACAGGTGGACACTTCAATAAACCATACCCAAGGGATGAATCAAGTACTTCTTAGACATTCTCTCAGATCCTTGAGGTCTCATTTTGCCTAGGGATTTGCAATAGGTTCTGCCAGAGGCACCACTGTGACAACTGATGTCCATGGTCTATCTCCTGCTAAGCTCAAGAGGTCACTGGTTTCCAAGTTTATCTATACAATTAATGCATACCAGCAAGTTCTTTTTTTTTAATATTAACAAACTTATTTTAAAGTTTATATGGAGAGGCAAAGACTCACAATAGTCAACATAGTGTTGAAGGAGAACAAAGACTGAGGACTGACTTCAAAGTTTACCATAACGATTGGGCGCCTGGGTTGCTCAGTGGGTTAAGCCTCTGCCTTCCGGCTCAGGTCATGATCCCAGGGGCCTGGGATCGAGTCCCGCATTGGGTTCTCTGCTCAGCAGGGAGCCTGCTTCTCCTCATCTCTCTCTCTGGCTGTCTCTCTGCCCATTTGTGATCTCTCTCTCTGTCAAATAAATAAATAAAATCTTAAAAAAAAGTTTACCATAACGATAATTGTAAGCATGATATTGTAATACAACAGAAAGACTAGATTAAAGCAACAGAATATATATTATCAATTATATTTCATATATAATAGAAAAGCAAAAGCAATACAAGAGAGCAAAATACAATCTTTTAAACAAATGGTTCTGTAGCAATGGTGAAGCTAAATCTAAAAATATAAAATAAAATAAATCCAGGCAGATATCCTACACTCTTCACAAAAATGAACTCAGATTGGATTATAAACCTAAACATGAAACATGTAGAAGGTAATATAGAAGAAAATTTAAATGACCTTGGTTTTCGCAATAACTTTAGCTAAAAAACACAAGCACTGAATTTAAAAATGTCTACTCTGTGAAACACAATGCCAAGAGAATGAAAAGGCAAAGCACAGACTATGAGAAAAAATTTGCAAAATACACATCTGGCAAAGGACTGTTAATCAAAAATACACAAAGACCCCTTAAAACTCAACAATGGGGGAAAAACCTGATTAAAAATGAGCCAAAGACCTTAGCAGATACCTCACCAAAGAAAATATTACAGATGGCAAATAAGCATATAAAAAGATGCTTCACATCAAAGGTCATCAGGAAAATGCAAATTAAAACAAAAAAGAGACACCAGTACATACCCAGAATCCAGAGCACTGACAACAGAACATGAAATGTTGGTGAGGATGTGGAGCAACAGGAATGTTCTTCCATGTGTATTGAGAATAAAGAATGGAAAACAACTTGGCAGTTTCTTACAAAACTAAACATATTCTTGCCAGATGATTCAGCAGTAGCAGCTCTTGGTATTTATCCAAAGAAGATGAAATCTATACCCACAAAGATGTCTATAGTAGTTTTATTCATAACTGACAAAAGCTTGGAAGCAACCAAGATATCCTTCCATAAGTGAAAGGTCAAAGAAAGTGTAGTACATGCAAACAATGGAATATTATTTAATGCTAGAGAAATGAATTACCAAGCTATGAAAAGATATGGATATAAATATTTAATAAATATTTGATTTTAGGCTTCTACCAGTCTATCAATAGTATTAGTATATTTTAACAGTGAATGCTCAGCATTCATGAATTTACCTAATAAAACATTTTGGGTTCAATATTTTAAATACTTCAACCTCTATGATTATATTCCTAATAATTTTGAATTGGGGTAAATAAACCTTAATTTTTTGTAACTTGTTTCTTATTGCAAGAGAGCTCAATGAAATTTTAGAAAATAAAAATTTACAAAAAAAAAGTTTAGTTTACTATTGCCAAATAATTTAAAACTTTATCTTATATTCAAATACATATATTTTTCTAAATTGATTTATATGCTACTAAAACCAAAAACTTTTAGTTATACTAGATTTCATATCCTGCAATCAATGCCAGAAATCCATCTGGCAATGATTTGTCTTAAATAGAGTTAAGATGGGTGTTATTACAATGCAAGATGGAAACAAAGGTAGTATAACAATTGGTGTTACATAACTTTTCCGTTTTGATCAAGTTACTAATCTACAAAAGGCTTTTATCAGTGACAGACTTGGGACTTTAACAAAACTTTTAAACTAGCATGTGCGACTCATTCCTAGAAAACAACACAATCAATAACACTTTATTTAGATTAAATCATGACTATTTCTCCATTTGAATAAAAAAGGTAGCAATCCCAATAAGTTTATTGAACATGAAAAGTTGAAATGCTATAATGCTCCTAAGGAATTAAATGATCCAGTCAAGAATAACAAAAAAAGGATATAAATTACCAAAGTGTTTGTATAATTGTAATGTACAACTGCCCATTATTGTTCCATAGTGTAGGCTTGTACAAGAACTCTATAAAAGAACTCCACTTCTAAAAAGTGGAAAATATGTTCCCTTTCCCCCTATATACAACTATTAAGCCATTCATTTAGCTTTTAAAATATCCACTTAATACAGGCTTTTTACACATTTGAACAGGCAGCACGGCTCTATTCTTATCGCTTACATCTGAAGGATAGACTTCTAGCGTAAGAGGTAAAGCCCATAAAGGAGCCCAATAATAACAACAAAATACAGTTTAGTGAGCCCTTACAATCTGCCAGCTACCTTTCTGAGAATACTTCAATTAATAAAACATATAAAATACCTGACCACAAAGAGCTTACATTCTTTTGAAATATAATAGTGAAATAAACCAATCATAGAGGGGCACCTTGGTGGCTCAGTCCATTGAGTGACTGCCTTTGGCTTGGGTCATGATCTCAGGGTCCTGGGATGTAACTCCCCAGCAGGCTTTCTAGGCAGTGGGGTGTTTTCTTCTTCCTCTGCGCACCCTCCCAATTCTCTCTCTCTCTGTCTCAAATAAGAAAATAAACCAGTAATAGAATAATGATTGATGGTTGATGGTGATAAGTGATACAAAGAAATACAAGAAAGGTAAAAGCCATTGGAGAATGCTGGGATGAAAGTTAATTTTATTTTGTGTTGGGTGGTTATATCTCATTTATGAGATGTTATTTGCACAAAGACCCAGGAAGTGAAGGAGAGTGTTATACAAATATTAAAGGAAAAGATTGCTCTAGGCAGAGCAAGTAAGTATATAGACTTTGTGTGAACAGCTTGTCTGTTACTTTTGAGGAAAAGCAAGGAGGCCAATGAGGAGTTCATAGTGGTGGAGAGAGGAAGAACGTATTGATGTATGACCTTCTAGTACATTGAAACGCCTTCAGTTTTTATTTAATATGAAAGGGGAAGATACCAAAAGACCCTCAACAGCAGAATAAAATCATTTGACTTGATTTTTAGGTTAAATTGCTGTACCAAAATAAATTTGCAGGGAGAAAGGAGTGCAGTATGTGTGGAAGTGGGGTTATCAATCAAGTCAATAATTCAGGAACATATGATGGTGTTTTTAGCATGCTGGGTGGTAATAGAAGTGGTGAGGTATGGTTTTCATTGTGTATATATTTTGATGGTGAATATTCTGATGAACAGGATGGGGTATGTGCAGGACAGACATCAACATTTATTTTACCTGCACAAACAGAAGGGTGGAGTCTTCATTCCCTGATATGGAGAGAACTCTGAGTTCAAATGTTCTTTCTCATTAAATGGCATAGTGATGATGAGGATATAGTCAGACAGTGAAAGAGAGCAGTAAGCATAGTGTTAAGCGGTAAGACATTATAATACATTGGAACATCAAAAAACGTTGTGTTGGATCATCTGTTTATGTGAGTAAATAAATAAATAAAGCTTCCTGGGGTTCTGATAGAGGTAAAGAAGACTGCTATATGATCCAAAGGGGCATGTGCACCAAATGTTTATAGCAGTAATATCCACAATAGGCAAACTATGGAAAGAACATAGATGTCCATCAACAAATGAATGATATATATATATATATATATATATATATATATATATATATATACACACAATGGAATACTACTCAGCCATCAAAAGAAATGAAATCTTGCCATTTGCGTTGACATGGATGGAACTGGAGGGTATTATGCTTAGCAAAATAAGTCAACCAGAGAAAGGCACTATCATATGATCTCCCTGATATGAGGAAATGGAGGTGCAATGTGGGGGGTTTGGGGAACAGGAAAAGAGTAAATGAAACAAGAT